>NC_041397.2:114582267-114719767 GCF_900747795.2 Erpetoichthys calabaricus
TCAAATAAACGAACCACACGCCGTGGCGCAATTTTAGGGGCTTCGCCTGTAGCGCTGACGTCCGAGGTTCGATTCCCGTAAGGGAGTGAAGTGAGTGGCTGGTTACCTACCAGGTAACGCTTATGGTTGGCCAGCAAGTGAGGTAACATCAGCCACGGTGCCTTCAGTTGTGAGAAGCAGATAATAGAATGGTTGAAAATAGTTTACTGTCAAATAATGCAAAGAGTACGCGACACGTCTTTCCCCCTTATTCTTGGCTCATCAGGTGTACACACTCACTACACTCGCTTACGGTAATCGAACCTCGGACGTCAGCGCTAAAGGGGCTTTGCAGCGGTGAAGTATTGCTTTTAAATTTTAATTAAGAAGAAAAGAAAACCTTTTTAAATTAAGTCTTAAAAAGAGGTGTAAAGATATTGACAATAAGCTACGCAAACCCACCAAGAAATGCAATCGTCAAGGTGCGAGTCGAAAAACACCATCCCATAATATTAGTTAACGATTAACACATTTCAATATGTATTGTAAGCATACAATACAACTGATAATATGTTGCGCTTATTTATCTGGTGTACCGACATTTTTGCGCGTTTAACGTCTGAAATCTAACGTGGTTTGTGCCCTTCAGAATGAAAACAGTTTGCATTTATCTTTTTAATAAAAGGCGAGCTTTTAAGCCTGAGAAATCACCCCGTAAATGCACATGTTTAATTGCACATGTGTTAATATGTATGCTTACACAGTATTAAAAGACACTGAAGAACATCATTTACCTTTGTTCCCGCGTTTGATAAAAGGTGAGCTTTTAAGCCTGAGAAATCACCCCGTAAATGCACACGTTTAATTGCACATGTGTTAATATGTATGCTTACACAGTATTAAAAGACACTCAAAAATTAACGTCATTTACCTTCGTTCCCGCGTTTGACTCGTGCTGTAAATCTCTTCCTTGTTTTTAGTTCACGTGATTACGTAGGAGGCGTGATGACGCGATACGTGACTCCGCCTCCTCCATTAGAGTATATGCACAAAAAACAGGTTCCAGTTATGACCATTACGCGTAGAATTTCGAAATGAAACCTGCCTAACTTTTGTAAGTAAGCTGTAAGGAATGAGCCTGCCAAATTTCAGCCTTCCACCTACACGGGAAGTTCGAGAATTAGTGATGAGTCAGTCAGTCAGTCAGTGAGGGCTTTGCCTTTTATTAATATGTATAGATCTATATAGATATATATACATAGATATACACATAGATATATATATATATATATATACTAGCAAAATACCCGCGCTTCGCAGCGGAGAAGTAGTGTGTTAAAGAGGTTATGAAAAAAAAGGAAACATTTTAAAAATAACGTAACATGATTGTCGATGTAATTGTGTTGTCATTGTTATGAGTGTTGCTGTGTTTTATATATATAAAATACACACACACACATATAAACATATATATACATATACATATACACATATATATACATATCTACATATATATATATATATATATATATATATATATATATATATATATATATATATACATATACACATCCACATATCAACATATATATATACACATATATACACACACACACGCTTTATGGGTGATGATTGTTTTACTCTTTTTATCTTTATTTTATTTTATTGTAGAATCAACTCCTATCTGCGCACAGCAGGGCAGCCGTGGGTGGATGCGTATGGTGTATTCACTCCATGTTATCGTGCATTGCGCTGTCAGTGGTATTTTGATAAAAGAATTTGAACAACATATAAGAAGCGTATAAATTATTAAACAGTAAAACATTAACATTTAAGAAGTAAAGTTACATTAAGTACTACTGCAGTGCCTTCGGGTATACCTAATTTTTTGTTTGCCCATTACATGCTTAAATGTATACATTTTTGGTGCACCTACCCGAGAACACGCGACATATAACCGAAGGTGGGAGAAGCATGGATTTTAAACACGCGTTGAGTTCATCTGCTGGTCTCCCTCGTGGAATAACTGGTAATGTTTGAGTAAAATCTACAGCGAGTAAAACGACATTACCTCCTATTTTTTTTTTACGATCTCTGAGATCTTGCTTTTTTCGGTTCAAGGCTTCATAAGCTCTTTTATGTTGTATGGTGTACTTATCCCAAACCATCATCTTTGAATGTTGCAAGACTTTCGCCTTGTATGTAGATCGGGGTAATTACATTCATTGCATTCCTAGTGTGAATCACAATCTGATTGTATGGGTGGTTACCTGGCACTGTAGGGTTGCCACCCGTCCTTTAAAATACGGAATCGTGCCGCGTTTGAGAATGAAATTGCGCGTCCCGTTTTGAATCAATACTGGACGGGGTTTTATCCCGTATTTTTTTTTATCATTTTTTTTTTAAAGCAGCGTCTCATGCAAATCATCCCACACGCATTTTATGAAGATGCCTCCTTTCCTACTTTTGATTGGGTAATACTTGATGTCATCGTTAGTTTGATTGGTGTTTTTAACTGTCCAGTGAGGAGGGCGTGTCTTTTAAGTACAGTCTGCAAAGTGTTGGCACTGAGATGTGGCGTCAGCGCCATAGTTGAAGCCCCTAACGTTGCGGTCAGCAAGTCGGCTAACATCCGCCATGTGCCGTCTTTCAGTTGCGAGAAGCAGATCATAGAATTGTTGAAACTGTTGCCGCTAACGTTGCGCCACGGCGTGTGGTTCGTTTATACCTCGTGTGTTCTCATTAAACTTTTATCTCGCGAATATGTTATTGCAATCCGCAGCGGGAGTGTTTCTATAAACTTAATTTAAACTTACGTTTTTACACCGTGCTTTGTTTCCCTTATGAACATGCTTGTATGCTTAACTCGCTCCGTTCTCATTGTTTAATTAATTTTTTGCTCTTCGCTGTTTGCGGCTGTTCCTCCATTTCCCCCTACTTCGTTCTTTTATCTCGCGAATATGTTATTGCAATCCTTAACGGGAGCGTTTCAATAAACTGATTGAAAATAGTTTTGCATTTACCTTTTTAGTAAAAGGCGAGCTTTTAAGCCTGAGAAATCACCCCGTAAATGCACACGTTTAATTGGACATGTGTTAATATGTATGGTTACACAGTATTAAAAGACAGTGAACAACGTCAGTTACCTTTCTTCCCGCGTTTGATAAAAGGTGAGCTTTTAAGCCTGAGAAATCACCCCGTAAATGCACACGTTTAATTGCACATGTGTTAATATGTATGCTTACACAGTATTAAAAGACAGTCAAAAATTAACGTCATTTACCTTCGTTCCCGCGTGTGACTCGTGCTGTAAATGTCTTCCTTGTTTTTAGTTCACGTGATTACGTAGGAGGCTTGATGACGCGATACGTGACTCCGCCTCCTCCATTACAGTGTATGGACAAAAAATATGTTCCAGTTATGACCATTACGCTTTGAATTTCAAAATGAAACCTGCCTAACTTTTGTAAGTAAGCTGTAAGGAATGAGCCTGCCAAATTTCAGCCTTCCACCTACACGGGAAGTTGGAGAATTAGTGATGAGTGAGTCAGTGAGTGAGTGAGTGAGTCAGTCAGTCAGTGAGGGCTTTGCCTTTTATTATTATAGATATATATATATATATATATATATATATATATATATTGTGAAAGATTGTGGTCTCCGTGACCCCTTGAACCCTCTGAGCAGACGTCAGACACCATATAAAAGTCCAAATATTACTTTTATTTAGACCAATATGTGCACCAAGCACCCTATACTCTACAACACTCATATAACAAATCAATAAACAATCAATAATCAATCCTCCACACTCCCAGACACTTTGCCACCCTTCCTCCCAGCTCAGCTCGGCGTACTGGGCTTTCCCATAGTCCTTTATACTCCCTGACCCGGAAGTGGTTCCTGGCACAACCCACAAGTCCTTATTCCTCCCGGGTCAGGGTAAACAGTCCTTTTCTTCAACCCGGAAGTACACCGTTTTCTCCTGTCCTGGGATTATGACATTCTTCCGGGTTATAGGGCATATAAGAGTCCACGGGCTTCCCTACAGCGACTCCTGGTGGTCCCCAAGGCATCCAGCAGGGCTGTGCATAAAAACTACATAGTCCATGAGTCCCTGCTGGAACTCGGGGCACATCCATGCTGCAGGGAAAGCTCCACCTGGCGGCCTGGGGGTATTGGCCGGAATGAAAAGCCGGCCACATATCACAATATATATATATATATATATATATATATATATATATATATATATAATATCTATGTATGTGTGTGTATGTATGTGTATATGTATATATGTATGTGTGTGTATATGTATGTGTATATATATATGTTGATATGTGTATATATATATATATATACGTCAACATCCGGCGCCGCCGAGAGTGGCAGCCTTTTCAGCAGCTCCGTGTAGGACTATATGTGTATGTGTATTTTTCTACTTTTATTTTTCTATTTTTATTTATTGATCACTCCTACCACTTTATTTTATGTGGATTTGTTCCCTGGACACACTTTCTTTTACAACGTGGACATGGATTTTTACACGCCGAGACTCGCCTATTCAAGTACTCAACTTCGAGCGCTGAGAACAAATGCCAGTGCCGGTGTGGTTCCCTATTTACCTGACGAGGTAAGAAGGCGGTATCGTGGCAGCAGAGCCGGCACTAAGCTAAAAAAAATGAAGCGGCTTGCGAGAAAGTGGCGTTTTAAGCCTTCGGTGCCTTCTGTTATTCTGGGGATGTGAACTCAATCTCAAATAAGATCGACGAACTGGCTGCGCTGGTGAAAAATGTCAGAACCTTCAGAGAATGCAGTTTGTTGTGTTTCTGCGAAACGTGGCTAACTAACACCATCCCAGATGCTAATGTGGAGCTACCCGGGTTTAGCACAGTTAGAGCGGACAGAGACGCAAGTACCTGTGGGAAGCACAAAGGAGGAGGACTCGCTCTCTATGTTAATACACGGTGGTGTAACTCTGGACATGTTAAAGTCAAAATCTCCACTTGCTGCAGGGACATCGAACTGTTGGCCATAAGTCTACGTCCCTATTACTTGCCCAGAGAGTTTGGACATGTCATTGTTGTCATCGTGTATATTCCTCCTCGGGCGGACGTGGAGATAGCGAGTGACATCATCCATTCTGCTGTTGCTAAATTACAAACGCAGCACCCCGAGGCACTTGTGCTAATCGCTGGAGACTTTAACCATGTGACGCTGGACAAAACATTACCTGCATTCTCCCAGTATGTGGACTGCAACACCCGGGGAAATAAGACTATTGATTTACTGTATGCAAACGTTAAAGACGCATACAGTGCCACCCCGCTGCCTGCGCTTGGGAAAGGAGATCATAACCTGGTTCTGCTTCAGCCTCACTACAAACCAAAAGTGAGAGTCCTACCTACAACCACACGATCATTCAGGAAGTGGACCCCGGAGGCTGAGAATGCTCTGAGACAATGTTTTGGAACTACAGACTGGGATATCCTGCAGGGATCACATAGTGAGAACATTGAGGAGGTTGTTGACTGCACTACTGACTACATCAACTTCTGTATGGACATTGTAGTTCCAGTAAGAACTGTACGCTGCTATGCTAACAACAAGCCATGGATTACAAGTGACATCAAGGGCCTTTGAACCAAAAGAAAAGGGCCTTTAAAGAAGGTGATCAGCATGAGCTCAAGCGCGTGCAGAAGGAACTCCGAGTCCAGCTCAGGGCGGCGAAAGAGCAGTACAGGAGAAAGCTGGAGCAGAAGTTGCAGAACAACAGCATGAAGGAAGTGTGGGATGGGATGAAGATCAACACTGGCTGCAGCTCAAAGCGGGGGTACCACCATCGAGAGAGACGTGAAGAGAGCAAACCAAATGAACATCTTCTTTAACAGGTTTGACCACCCTAACCCACTCTCACCTCGGAGTACTGCACTCTCTACACATCCTTCTGCTGATACCAACATAGGAGAGACATCCCCACCCACAATTACAGCAGCGCAAGTGAGCAGAGAGCTGAGCAAACTTCGTGCCAGCAAAGCAGCAGGTCAGATGGAGTATCGCCACGACTGCTGAAGGTCTGTGCATCAGAGCTGGGGGGTCCTCTACAGCGCATCTTCAACCTGAGCCTGGAACAGGGGAAAGTCCCGAGGCTTTGGAAAACATCTTGCATCACCCCAGTCCCAAAGGTATCACGTCCTGGTGAGCTGAATGACTTCCGGCCTGTCGCTCTAACATCACATGTGATGAAGACCATGGAGCGGCTGCTGCTTCACCACCTGAGGCCACAGGTCCAACACGCCCTCGACCCTCTGCAGTTCGCATACCAGGAGAAGGTGGGAGCGGAAGATGCCATCATCTATATGCTACATCGATCCCTCTCCCACGTAGACAGAGGCAGTGGCGCTGTAAGAATTATGTTTCTAGACTTCTCTAGCGCCTTCAACACCATCCAACCTCTGCTCCTTAGGGACACGATGACAGAGATGGGAGTAGATTCATACCTGGTGGCATGGATCGTGGACTATCTTACAAACAGACCTCAGTATGTGCGTCTCGGGAATTGCAGATCTGACATTGTGGTCAGCAACACAGGAGCGCCGCAGGGGACTGTACTTTCTCCGGTCCTGTTCAGCCTATATACATCAGACTTCCAATATAACTCGGAGTCCTGCCACGTGCAAAAGTTTGCTGACGACACTGCTATCGTGGGCTGCATCAGGAGTGGGCAGGAGGAGGAGTATAGAAACCTCATCAAGGACTTTGTTAAATGGTGCGACTTAAACCACCTACAACTGAACACCAGCAAAACCAATGAACTGGTGGTGGATTTTAGGAGACCCAGGCCCCTCATGGACCCCGTGATCATCAGAGGCGACTGTGTGCAGAGGGTGCAGACCTATAAATACCTGGGAGTGCAGCTGGACGATAAATTGGACTGGACTGCCAATACTGATTCTCTGTGCAAGAAAGGACAGAGCCGCCTGTACTTCCTTAGAAGACTGGCATCCTTCAACATCTGCAGTAAGATGCTGCAGATGTTCTATCAGATGGTTGTGGCGAGTGCCCTCTTCTATGCAGTGGTGTGCTGGGGAGGCAGCATTAAGAAGAAGGATGCCTCACGCCTGGACAAACTGGTGAGGAACGCAGGCTCTATTGTTGGCATAGAGCTGGACGGTTTGACATCCGTAGCAGAGCAACGGGCACTCAGCAGGCTCCTATCAATTATGGAGAATCCACTACATCCATTAAACAGTGTCATCTCCAGACAGAGGAGCAGTTTCAGCGACAGACTGCTGTCACTGTCCTGCTCCACTGACAGACTGAGAAGATCATTCCTCCCCCAAACTATGCGACTCTTCAATTCCACCAGAGGGGGTAAACGTTGAACATAATTCAAGTTATTGTCTGTTTTTTACCTGCATTTTTTTTTTTTTTTTTTTTTTTTTTTTTAATTACTCTTTAATTTAATATTTTTTGCTGCTGGAGTATGTGAATTTCCCCCTGGGATTAATAAAGTATCTATCTATCTATCTATCTATCTATCTATCTATCTATCTATCTATCTATCTATCTATCTATCTATATATATATATATATTGTGACAGACGACCGGCTATGGACTCCGGTCGTCACCCCCAGGCCGCTAGGAGGAGCCCTCCGGACAGCATATTTGCGCCCCGAGTTCCAGCAGGGCCTCATGGACTTTGTGGTGTTTTGACACAGCCCTGCTGGATACCTTGGGGGCCGCCAGGAGTCGCTGTAAGGGGGCTAGTGGGCTCTGGCATGCCCTATAACCCGGGAGTGCATCCCAGTCACGTGACTGGAAGAAGCGATGTGCTCCCGGGATGAAGAAAAGGACTTTGCCCTGACCCGGAAGGAAAACGGACTTGTGGGTTTGGCTTGGAGCCACTTCCGGGTCAGGGGATATAAAAGGACTCTGGGAAGCCCAGACACTGAGCTGAGCTGGGAGGAAGGGTGGCAAAGTGTCTGGGAGTGTGGAGGATTGATTATTGATTATTGTTATTATTATTGAGTATTGTGGAGAGGAGGGTGCTTTGTGCACTGTATTGTCCAAATAAATACAATTATTGGACTTTTACCTGGTGTCTGTAGTCGAGTCTGAGGGTTCAAGGGGTCACGGAGACCTCTAATCTATCACAATATATATATATATGTATATATATATATGTATATATGTTTATGTATATATATGTTTACATAACCTCTTTAACACACTACTTCTCCGCTGCGAAGCGCGGGTATTTTGCTAGTAGCATTATAAATGCAAGTTGCCGTTTTATTATTTATGTATATAGCTTAGCTTGAAGCAAGGACCATATTAATGCAGTTTGCCTTAATGATGGTTCAGTTGGTAAAGATGTCATCACCAAGTTGCAATTGTTTTATTTTATTTTATTTTTATTTGGTGAATATTGTACTGTGTAATGCACCTGGGCTTGAAGTCTTGAAGTAATAGTATTATTACTGTAAGTTGCACTATTATTTATTTTATTGTTTATTAGTTTAAATATTATGCAGTTTAATGATGGTAAAGTTGTTTAAAAAGTCACTTTAACATGTCAGTGGACAAAGATTGTTAACATTAACAGAAAGTGTAGTTGGTTTACAAAACATATTTACTATTTATTCTTTTTCTAAGACATGTTCAGTGCAATACAACTTTTGACAAGCACCTCTGGATATTTTACTAAGTTTAAATGCCTCTTTGGATGGTTGAAAATATGTTGTCAAAATTTTAGTTTAAGTTGTTTGCAAAATTTGTTCAATAAAAAGGTTCTATTTTTTGACTGCAACTGTCATGCAATGTGATTCCTTCTCTTCATTAGTGCCACCCCCTTGAAAACTATCACTTTATGAGGCCATGCAAACCTGTAGTGATACTTGTGTGCACATTAAAATGTTTTTTTGTACAATGTACAATTCTCATGACAGTGGAATAGGTTATTCTTAGCCAGTAATTGCAGTGGAAAATGTGGTTAACATCCACTCATGCATGGGAAAAAAATACCGTTGAATACTGTGAAGCCGGTATAATTTTGAAAAATTCCATGATATAGAATTTTTGTCATACCGCCCAGCATTAGTGTTCATACTGTTCAAAGTTGTGCAAATGAAGCCCATTACTCAGAGCTGCTTAAAATCTGTGAACTTTTCTTTTGTATTCCTGGGCACAATGCCAACGTTGAAAGAGCATTTTCCTTGATGAACGCACAGTGGACAAAAGAAAGAAATAGACAGTTAACTCTGTCAGAGGAATTCTTCTTACAAAGTACAATTTTAAGAACGTTTCTTGTCTGGAGATTCACGCCTGTGTTGCCAGGAACGATAAACTGCTGCAAAAAGTCGCCTTGTCTGAAACATATGAAACTGCATAGTTATACTATACAGTAGTCCCTCCTCCATCGCGGGGGTTGGGTTCCAGAGGCAATAAGAAAATCCGCGAAGTAGAAACCATATGTTTATATGGTTATTTTTATATTGTCATGCTTGGGTCACAGATTTGCGCAGAAACACAGGAGGTTGTAGAGAGACAGGAGCTTTATTCAAACACTGCAAACAAACATTTGTCTCTTTCAAAAGTTTAAACTGTGCTCCATGACAAGACAGAGATGACAGCTCCGTCTCACAATTAAAAGAATGCAAACATATCTTCCTCTTCAAAGGAGTGCGCGTCAGAGAGAGAGAGGAAAGCAAACAAATCAATAGGGCTGTTTGGCTTTTAAGTATGCGAAGCACCGCGGCACAAAGCTGTTGAAGGTGGCAGCTCACACCCCCTCCGTCAGGAGCAGAGAAAGAGAGAGAGAGAGCGAAGAGAGACAGAGAAAAACAAGCAGTCAAAAATCAATACGTGCCCTTCGAGCTTTTAAGTATGCGAAGCACCGTGCAGCATGTCGCTTCACGAAGCAGCTGCACAGAAGGTAGCAACGGGAAGATAATCTTTCAGCATTTTTAGACAAGCGTCCGTATCGTCTAGGTGTGCGAACAGCCCCCCTGCTCAATCCCGAGAGAGAAAGTCAGCGCAAGACAGAGAGAGAGAGAGAGAGAGAAGTAAGTTGGGTAGCTTCTCAGCCATCTGCCAATAGCGTCCCTTGTATGAAATCAACTGGGCAAACCAACTGAGGAAGCATGTACCAGAAATTAAAAGACCCATTGTCCGCAGAAATCCGCGAACCAGCAAAAAATCCGCAATATATATTTAAATATGCTTACATATAAAATCCGTGATAGAGTGAAGCCGCGAAAGGCGAAGCGCGATATAGCGAGGGATTACTGAAACTTTTAATTTTGATGACTTGTTTTGTGACCTGTCAATTTAGTTATTTTTAAAGTTTTCATTGTAACACAGTTCACACAGTGTTTCATAAATAGAACGGGACACATTCTCTTTTGTTCTCCTTTATCATAGCTTTGTCCTCCCTTATGACCTTCGGTGTCCTCCTTTGGGTTTGCAGGTATCTGGTAACCCTAAGTCTGGAAGAAACACTTTGGCAAGTCAGCTATCTCAGCTGGACCTGTTTTTTAAAGTGCATTATACAATAAGATCATCTTTAGTGTTGATACTGTTTGTTTATACTTCAGGCTTGAAAATGTAGGGCCCTGCTGGTAGCATTCCCATTAATGTGGATGATGGATGGGAAGTATTTTTTTTTTTTTATAATGCAATATTTTTAACTCTTTTTTCTCTTTTTCACAACTTTTTTCATTTTATCAATACTGTTTTTGTTTTACAGATCATAAAATACCTCAAACCTTTTCTGTCTTGATTGGAAACCGGGAGTGGATGAGAAGGAATGGCCTGGATGTTTCAAATGACATTGATGAGGCCATGTCTGGTCATGAGAGAAAAGGACAGACTGCTATCTTAGTAGCTGTTGATGGTAAATTATTGTTTATTCTTTGAGAAACAGCAGTTTAAATAAGTCCACTTGTCTTTGGAGATAATTCAATGTTGCTGGTATTTTGAATTAGCCATCACAATGTACTTAGGTCTATATGTATTTAAAACAACTTCTTAGTATATTATTAGTATATATTGTCAGAAGACAAGTAAGGCAGTAGTGGCATTGTTGCTTTCAGTCTCTGTAAGGCATGTGCTATCTTTTTAAGTTCAGATCTCTAAATAAATACCATTTTACTTAGCATAGTCAAATTAAAGTATACTTGGAAGAATGTAATTCTTTTATACAGTATTTTAATTTCTTAATCAGTATATTATTTTATACATTAATGTATTCTTGTCAAGTTGTGAGAGGAATGAACTTAACTTAGTCTTAAGAGTCTCTTAAACTAATTTTATGAGTATGTCAGTGTGATTGTTAAACTAATTATTCATTTTAATGAGAACTTATATTAAAACTTTGCAATTAAATAAAAGTATTCATCCTATTCTGTGCTCACTGTACACATCCTGTGTCATTTAAATTTCCCAGTTATAAATTAAGTGCAACCTATTCTTTTGGCGTACATAAAACAGTTCATAACTATGGCATCCAATGTGACAAGTACTAATGTTGTTAAGTATTATAACATATGCATGATGTACAAACTAAATTTAATTTGATTAGTACAGTATTTTTCTGTAAATTATCATAAACCCCAGATACTGCATATGAATAGAATTGCATTTTTTGATACACTCACTATACAGGGTAAGTGCAGTCAACTACAGTATGTTTAAGAAATTGAAGTTTAATTTAAATGTGGTTATTAAAAGAAAAAAATTAAAATAATAAAGTGCAAAAGAAGAACCCCTCATTTATTTGGAAAGCTTTTGTATTTTGTGACTGTAGGTGTCAATTTATTCTAGCTACAAAGTATATTTATCCCCGTCCTTGTTACTGTAAACTGCACTTTTTTTCTTAGATCTAAGGTAAAATTTCCTTTTAGTTGATATTTTCTTGCATTCATTAAGAATCAGTCATACTTTAAATGTTTGGCACTAGTTTAAGTACCATGAGTGGGTTAATCATTTAAAATTATGTGATAAATCATTATTCCCTTATTATTCTTTTCTTTTTGCAGGTGTTCTAAGTGGAATGATTGCAATAGCAGATACTGTCAAGCCAGAATCTGCCCTCGCTGTGTATACCTTGAACTCAATGGGTATTGATGTGGTTTTAATAACTGGTGACAACCGGAAGACTGCAAAAGCAATTGCTACACAGGTAAACAAAATGTTAAAATATTCTGGATATTTAGGTTCCTGCTTTTTTTATACAGTATTAGGGGGCTTACCCCCTGCTCGCATTGCTCGCCAACCTCCCTTTTCTTCGCTACGAACCAGCCACTTTGCGTCTCTGCCGCTTGTGATATGAAGAGGGGGGCTGAACGCACCCCGAGGAGATGCTGTCGCTCCTCTGAAACCTCATCTTAAATGGTGATATAATGGAAACAAATAGTTTTTTTTTTTTTTTTTTTAACCTCTTCTTTGCTCGATCAGCTGCTGGCTTGCTGCTGCTGCCGTGCCGCATGATCTGCATCTCGCACGGCGCTTCGAACATTTAAAAGCCTGTACAGCAACTGTCTTTGTCATCTACTCTTTGTCTTTTATTTCTGGACCCGGGCATGGTTAAATCTCTTCACACAAACTCTTGTCTCATGGGATGTGAGTTCTTGATATTTTTTTAGTTTATAATTTAAAAAAGGAATAAGGATCTGAAAATCTAACAACATCATATTAAAATTCGATAAATTCTGAAAAGAACGATACCAAACGTATATGTAGGTTTTAAAATAAGCCCGATTTAAAGCGTGACAAAAAAGTGACATAAAAACATGACATAAAATCGTTGCACAAAATCATTGCTCTTTTAGACTTAGGGTTTTATATATATATATAGAGTAGATAACTTTCAAGGAATAACTTTTAATATGTATTAAAACTTGTAAATTATAGATATGTAAATTATTATCATCTTTATATACTGTTTTTGGCAGATGCCTTTACTAAAGATGTCCTACAGGCACAGATACATTACACCTGTTTCCATGTATGTATTTTTGACAACTAAAGCTTAGGTGTTAAGGGACTTGACCAAGGCCACACAGTGTGATTAAATGACAGCCTTGTGGTTTAGACTCCAGTGCCTTAATCACATTGCCACACTGCCTGCCTATGAAGTAAGTTGCCAATGTTAAAACACTGTAAAAGTACATTATTTCTAGCTGATGCTAGAGTGTCATGTTCAGTTACTCTATAGATTTTATCTGTAATTGAAGGGAATAGATAAAAAAGCATTTAAGATTAGAACATCAAATTGTAAAGTCTTGATATTTTTTTATTTTTACCATTTTTTGAAATATTGGGATCATTATAGCACATTTGAGTTGCTAACTAAAACATTTTTTTCATTTGGTTGGATTTTTAATGATGTATATTTTTTCTCAAATGTGTATATACTAAGTGGTCTAATTCTCTCCAAGATTTTACAGTGCTATTAGACGCAGTGTATCAAATGCCTACATTCTAAAACAAAACATGCTTTTAAATACTAACAGTGTAAGTCTGCTTTATGTTCTTTAGCTATTCTTTTTCATTCTTAACAGGAGACAAGACAAATTGGGCTGTGTCATTTCCAGATTCCCTCAACTCCATCTATATATTAAATTTCTGAACGTGTTAAAACAATTCAGGGTCAGTTACATTGGAGAGGCCAGAACCATCGCTGGATGAATGTATGTTCATTCATCACAGATACACGAACACTTGCTAAAACCTGTCCATTTATAGAGCCATGGCTTAAGTAATTCTGTTTTTGATATTACTGAGAAACAGAGCACATTTCCAATATGATAAGGGTCTACTTCATTGTAAAGTGAAGTATTGCCATGAAACCAGATAGTGTAATGAAGGACATTTATGTGCTAATTTTTAATATGGTACTTCATTCCTACCTCTTCTGTTAAGTGCTACCTTCAAATTACAGATAAAAAATCAGTATGACAGGTTGCCTGGCTGCTGAGAGGGTACCTGGAGCAAAAAGGAACATTGGGTTGAAATGGTAGGTCCTGGGCGTGTTTTGAGTCTACATTTCAAAAGACTAGCTTCCACTGATAACTAAAGAATGTATTGAGTAGCCAAAGTGCGTAAACAGCCACTTGGGATGATGATTAAAGAAGGACAGTAAAACATCGTCAAGATGTGATCAATGGTTTCCTGCTAACTAGTTACTGACTAGGTTTAAATCTTACAACCTAGTAAATTAAAGTCATGTTACATTATATGACTTTTTCTGAAATTTTTCAGTCATACACTTCGTTTACGTAATCTTAGTGAGTCTGAGGAAGTTTCAGTGTGCTCCTGTGACCCCTACTCATGTCGTCTTACATACACAGCAACTCAGTCCAACTAATCTGCAACTCGCCCTGACAAATTCAGACAGTTTTGACTTTGTGTTAAGTTGTAGGGTTAGGCTCTGTTTACATGAGAGCTGACAACCAATGAGCAATCACTAGAAAGTACAATGCAGTGACAAGGAATTAGAATTGTAGGTGTTTTGGACCTTGCAAACAGAAAGGGTTTCATCTGTCAGATGTGCTTTATGCATCATTTCAGAATGGGGGAAAAAAGAGCTGAGATTCTTGCTGAAATCAACATTAGTATAAACTCTTCGTATAGCACATTATTGGTTGTCAGAAAGAGAGGGAAGCTTATAGTACTTTAGAGTATGAAATTGTGCTGTAAAGTTGTCACATAATTGCATAATTTGATATGCCCTAAAATTTCTAGTCATGTAAATTAGATCAGCAGCTGTAGTTGTCAAGGTTGACATCCCCTCCAACTAGAAGTGGTGCAATGTGACATCGGCTTTGGTGGTAGTAGGTTTTCATTGCAGGTGACTTTGAGGCAGAAGCTACTTCAAGAAATACAATTAAGGAAAGATTCCATCAGAGGTTTAATTACCTAATCTTGCAATTTAACAAATATGAAAAGGTGAGTTTTGGTATTCTCCAAAGTTTGATGTTGATTTATTTGTTAGATCCTCAGAATGTATGCCCATTAAGAAAATTAAAAAGATACGTAATCTGATTTTGAATGACAATAGGGGGAGACCTACGTTTGTACTTGTCACAAGTAAACAAATAAACAGTTCTGTTTATAATCCTAATTAGCTGTAGACTGCTAGTCCAATAGAACTAAATTTCTCAACAGTTGCAATGAATCATGAATTAAATGATTAAAGGCAGAGTTGATTTTATACATTGCCTGCCAAGTGTTGAGGATGGCAATGAATGGGTTGGATACCAGAACTTAGACACCTTCAGAGGCTACTCAATGGAAAATGTATGGTTAGGGTTAATGAACTATAAAGGAGATCAAAAACATATTTTGTGGTTTTGTATTCTTAGTGTAGTAAAGCTCATGTTAATTTATATCATTTATCAATCTTAAAGCAATTTGTTTTTTCTGTATATTAAAATAGTTATAAAATTTAATAAAAATAATAATCTTGATTCACATTGAAATAACTATATTGTTTCATTAGTTAAAAATGGTTGCTGCATTTACAGTATACTTAAATAAAAAATAACCCAAAGGAAAAAATGATGGCCTTGTTTCATGTTATTAAAGCTTTTTTTAATGAAGTATTCTAATTAAATGCAATGATAGGAAATCTAGACAATAAGCTACTCAAATATTAAACCTTTGTTCGAAGTTTTCAGTGTTTATTACAGACCTTCACATTAATCACTTCCTGGTAGTAGCATTTGCTGTTTATTTTTTCGTTTTCTATATACTGAGGTCACATTTTGAAGATGTGTAATATTTTTTACAAAACAAAGCATACACTTGAAAGGCAGGCAGGTATTAGCATCCATTTTAGCAGTAAGTGCGGGTTGCATGAGTGCGCCTTATTTGTGTTTGTTTATCTATATATATAGTTCACTAAGCCGCCGGCAGAGCAAGCAAGACACCCATGAAAGCACGCAGGATAAGCAAGACACCCATGAAAGCACGCAGGAAGGGGTGTGGATTCACTAAGCTGCCGACAAGTAAGACACCCATGGCGCATGCAGGAAGGAGCCACGCCCACCAACTCTAAGACCATTGGATACGACGACAACTCGCAGAGCCACACCCACCAACTCGGACGCGACGCCTCGGAAAAAACGGCGTCATTTATGTTCGTCTGTGCTAGAGTACACATGGATCTCTGAGCCAAGTTGACTTTTCGGTTACGACGCACGACCGCGTGCACCGTCGCAAACTGTTTTGCACGCTACATACAGCAATTCGCATCAGCGACAAACGTGCGTCCTCTTAGATGGTCCTGCAGGAACACGGAAGACATTTCCCCGCCCATGACCAGGCGGTGTGTATGCTTCGAGAACGAGGGTGGACGCGGCAGGACCATCTAAGAAGAGGCTGTGTATCGATATATATAATTCACTAAGCTGCCGCCATAGCAAGCAAGACACCCATGAAAGCACGCAGCGCTTTGAAAGCAGTCAACTCACAAAGCCCAGCCCACCAACTCATGCCCACCAACTCGAGCACTCGTCTACCCACGCTCTCAAGGCATTCACAGTGCCTGCTCATGTGCCCGGACGGAACAACTCACTTTCGTCTCTGCTACAGTACACATGCACCACTGAGCCACGTTGACTTTTCACTACAGTAATCCCTCCTCCATCGCGGGGGTTGCGTTCCAGAGCCACCCGCGAAATAAGAAAATCCGCGAAGTAGAAACCATATGTTTATATGGTTATTTTTATATTGTCATGCTTGGGTCACAGATTTGCGCAGAAACACAGGAGGTTGTAGAGAGACAGGAACGTTATTCAAACACTGCAAACAAACATTTGTCTCTTTTTCAAAAGTTTAAACTGTGCTCCATGACAAGACAGAGAAGACAGTTCAGTCTCACAATTAAAAGAATGCAAACATATCTTCCTCTTCAAAGGAGTGCGTGTCAGGAGCAGTGACTGTCACAGAGATAGAGAGAAAAGCAAACAAATCAATAGGGCTGTTTGGCTTAAGTATGCGAAGCACCGCGGCACAAAGCTGTTGAAGGCGGCAGCTCACACCCCCCTCCGTCAGGAGCAGACAGAGAGATAGAGAGAGACAGAGTTTGTTTTTCAAGCACAAATCAATACGTGCCCTTCGAGCTTTTAAGTATGCGAAGCGCCGTGCAGCATGTCGTTTCAGGAAGCAGCTGCACAAAAGATAGCAACGTGAAGATAATCTTTCAGCATTTTTAGACAAGCGTCCGTATCGTCTAGGTGTGCGAACAGCCCCCCTGCTCAATCCCCTTACGTCAGGATCAGAGAAAGTCAGCACAAGAGATAGAGAAAAGTAAGCTGGGTAGCTTCTCAGCCATCTGCCAATAGCGTCCCTTGTATGAAATCAACTGGGCAAACCAACTGAGGAAGCATGTACCAGAAATTAAAAGACCCATTGTCCGCAGAAACCCGCGAAGCAGCGAAAAATCCGCGATATATATTTAAATATGCTTACATATAAAATCCGCGATGGAGTAAAGCCGCGAAAGGCGAAGCGTGATATAGCGAGGGATTACTGTATTCTTTTCGGTTTCAGCTACATATCCATATATAATCCACTAAGTCGTCCGACCGTGGGATACAAACGACAGAACACCGCTAGAGAGACACGCCCACCAACTCTAAGAGCACCAACTCTAATACGCCTGCCTGCCTGACTGTTACCAGCGTTCACCGCAATGTACTGGAGTGTAAAACCATCACAACTATCAGACGCTGTCTATATTTAAGAAGATATATAGATACTCATTATTCCCCGGCACACGTCCACCCACGCTGTCAAGGCATTCACAGTGCCTGCTCATGTGCTCGAACGCAACAACTCACCACACACAAATCTTGCTTAATTTGACTAAACACGGGAAACCTCACCCTGCCCGGACACGGAGAGGATTGACAGATTGATAGCTCTTTCTCGATTCTGTGCATGGTGTTGCATGGCCGTACTTAGTTGGTGGAGCGATTAATCTGGTTAATTCTGAAAACGAATGAGACTCCCTCCTGCTTAACAGTTAAGTGATCGCCACACGGTAGGCGTCCAGCTTCTTAGAGGGACAAGTGGCTTTCAGCCACGTGAGATTGAGCATTAACAGGTATGTGATGTCCGGTACTGCACGTGCGCTACACTGAATGGATCAATGTGTGTCTCCTCGGCGCCGACAGGCGTGGGTAAGCCATTGAACCCCATTCATAATGGGTACCGGGGCTTGAAATTGTTCCTCACGAATGAGGAATACCCAGTGAGTGCGGGTCATACGCTCCCTCTGAATATGTCCCTGCCCTGTGCACGCAATACCCCCCCGCCCCCTCCTACTACCATGGTCGGGTGACTTGGTGGATTATATATAGAAAAGCAGCCGGAATCGCAAAGAACAATGAAAGGACAACGTGGCTCAGAGGTGCACAGACGACAGCGACTCAGGTGAGGAGTTGGGGGCAGCAAGTCTTTGATAGACTGCAGCAAAATGATGAAAGAACGGGTGCATTTTTTTTTCACACAAGCTGGGTGGGTGGGTGTTAGTTAATTAGTTACTCGAAGGATTTCAAGATTTAATATGCACAAGCGGTAACACTGCAAAAGCAGCCCAAACCTGAAAAGACGGCTGGCAAAAAGTGGCCGACAAATTAAAAGCGTGTGCATTGTACTTACTGAAAGCAGCGTTACGGATTTTGCAAATGTTCATTTTTTTCCCTCTGCTTAAAAAACATTAAAAAAGCGGCGTGATTATGCGGCGTATACTACGCCGCGGGTTGGTATGCAGAGTGTAAAACAGTTTGTTTGTCGCGGATAATTTGTCTTTTACTTTAACACGAAGACAATTTCCTGTTAGATTTGCCTTTGCGATGACAATTAATAAGGCACAGGGCCAAACTTTCAAAAAGATATGCGTGTATCTGCCAAAACCAGTGTTCAGTCACGGACAGTTGTATGTTGCTCTCTCCAGAGTTCCATCTTTTCATTCACTTACTGGTATGCCTGCAGGAACACGTGCAGCGAGCGAGCGACACACACATACACATACGCACAAGAGAGAGCGAACGCTGGACAAATAAGAATAATAATACTTCATTACATTGATATACCGGTGTTTTCAGTATTCAAAGCGCTATCCACACAGGGAGGAACCGGGAAGCGAACCCAAAATCTTCCACAGTCTCCTTACTGCAAAGCAGCAACACTACCACTGCACTACAAGGCAGAGAAGGCAGTTAAAGAATGCACCGGGCTCGATTTTGTTTTCACTTCTGTTTTGGACAACTGTGTCGTTCAGGAAGTGTTCACCCATCAATACATAATCATGCGGCGTATGCTATGCCGCGGGTTGGCTATTTTTATTTATTTCTTTTGGCTATATTTGACATTTCTGGGATCTTCGTTGTCTAAAAGCATCAAATTGTTGAGGATCTGTCTCTAACAGCATGTCGCAAACACAAGCCAGCTAAGCGCAGAAATATAAATCAGCCTTAATAGGACACCAGAGATACACACAGAACATTTAAAAATATTTGTTGTATCCACTGATTTATTTAAATTTGAGTTTTGCCATACATTATTTCATATATTGTTCATTCTAACATTAACTATTTTGATAGTCACTGGGGGGAGGGGGGTGGTATAAATGGGTCCACAACTGGTAGTTTCTAGGAGTCTGGAATAATATTTTACCTAACCGTCCATTCACCCATACATCAGTTCCTGTACTAAAGCAGCTTTGTTTAATTTTAGAGTTGAGGGGAGCCAGATCCTATCCCAGCTGTACTGGGTGCAAGGTAGGGATCATCTGTAGACAGGACATTGTGATTGTGATGAGTTGCAGGTAGCTATATGTGTCTTTATCTTTAGGGAGGAATGTGAGTTTGATGTTGTCTTTGTTCCCTGCAGGGCTATCAACTAATAAACTAATAATAGGAACAAACTTATCTGTTGCAGCATGTAATATTTTAATCTATAATGTCTTGTTTTGATCAGGTGGGAATTAAGAAAGTGTTTGCCGAAGTGCTTCCATCCCACAAAGTTGCCAAAGTAGAAGAACTACAGGAAGAAGGGAAAAAAGTGGCAATGGTGGGTGATGGAGTAAACGATTCTCCAGCTCTGGCCCGTGCAGATGTTGGCATTGCAATTGGGACAGGCACAGATGTGGCCATTGAAGCAGCAGATGTGGTGCTAATTAGGGTAATGAAAACTATCTTGGCTCACCAAAGCAATACTTTACAAATATATTAATTCTGAACAGCTATTCAGATAATTATTTTTCATTTTTTATTTATAGTATTTTTGTCCTATGATCTTAAGAAAACAAAATGTTTTATTTGAAACATTTCAATACAATTTTTGTACATATTTTCACTTTTTGTGTTTTATTTATATTTACATAAATACATTACATAAATACATTTATAATTAATTATAAGTCGGATGCTAAACACCATGAAGGATATTCATTCAAATATACATACATGTATATGACTGAATTGTGAGAAAATGTTTGTGAACCCTTTGGAATTACCTGGATTTTTGTATTAATTACTCATAAAAATGTGGTTTGATCTTTTACAATAAACAAATGAGCACAATCAACTGAAACTAGTAACACACACAGTTATACTTATCATCAATACTGCTCAATAACATTTTCTGTCTTTGGTTTTTTAATTTGCTACTAATAATCTGAATGCAATACAACTTAAGCTTAATAAAACATGAATGTTTGCTGTTTACTTACTAGTCTTATTTCTTATATGCTTTTCTCATTTCCCTGTTTTCTTGACATCCATGAATTGCCTTTTAACAGTTGCTCTCTTTTTTTCACAGGCCTTACAGTTAATGTTTTTTCCATTTTCCTACTGATGCTAGAGAGCTGCCTTTTCTTCAGTAATCTTTTTTTATTGTTTTACTTATGTCATACTGCTTTTATTTTTAGTTTAAACACACTCTGTATTTGATGAAATATTCTTTTATTGACTTTTGGCTAAAGACTGTGCCTTTTACACTATTTATTTATAAAAATAAAGTGATATAACATACTCCAACATCCCTTACATGTTCATTTTCTCAGTATGACTGAAATTACTTGCCTTCACCACATTCATTGCAAATTAATAATTAAATCACTCTTTTCATCACAAGAGTGTGTAGTTCCATGTGTAAAGTCTATGAATTAAATTATTTGAAACATGTTTAATAAAAAACAACATTGTGGAATACCAAAGCATAACCAAGCACTGCTGGAACAAGGAAAGAAGTAGTCATATATATACTGTATATATGTCTAACAGTATGTTTTCCATTTAGAGTATCTTTGGGAATAAAAAGAACAGAGAAATGTTGGTGTTTTGTAAGTCCATGTAAGATAACTAAATTGCTTCAGCTTTTAAAATACATCTCGTGTTTTATTTTGCCTTTTTTTTGTGCTTCTTGCAGAATGACTTATTAGATGTTGTGGCCAGCATAAACTTATCCAAGAAAACAGTCCGAAGAATAAGAATAAATTTTATATTTGCTCTATTTTACAACCTGCTGGGAATACCAATAGCTGCAGGTAGGTAATTATGTGTCTTTAAATTGTTGTTATTACTCATATTTTTTCAGAAAATTTTTTATGTCTACTTTCTGTCGCAAATAGTGCACAATGCAGATGTGATAGAAAAACTTTCTTCCCAATGAAAATGTAAGTAAACCTGTTTGTGAAACATTTGACTACCATATCAACTGTGTGTGTACCATGACAAGTGTCATGCAGAAGTGCAAATTAATTTAAACATATCCTTTATTTTTAACAGTCTGAGTCCTGTAGTCAGTAATATCAAAACTACTGAGTTGTGACAATTAATGAATGTAATGACCTAATTGTTCTGGAAGCATCTTGCACATTTACAGTGACAATAAAAAGTATTCAGCCCCTTGGAAGTGTTCACAGTTTCTTATTATAAATTGAATCGTTGTGTGTTTAATTTTTTTTTTTTTTTTTTTTACATTATTCAACAGAAAAGGACTGTTTAATATCAAAGTAAAAAGAGATCTCTGTAAAGTGGGCTAAATTAATTAAAAAATAAAACACTGTATAGTTGATCTCATAATTACAGTATTCCCCCTTTTTAATGTAACATACCTAAATCCTCACTGATACAGCCAATTGCTTTTAGAAATCACAGAATAAGTTCAGTAGAGATCGCCTCTCTGGGGTTGCAATTGACTGTAGTATAAAGCTGAATGGTCCAGCATGTGCTGAGTCAGTAATGTGGCCTAACCTACACAATGAAGGCAAAAGAACATTCCAGCTAACTCCATGAAAAGGTGATTGAAATGCAAACGCCAGTGCATAAATACAAGAAAATATCCAAGTCACTGAGTATTCCTTGGAGTACAGTAAAATAAATAAAAACAATGGGTATTGTAGAACTGTACATCAGCCTAGAGCAGGATGTCGACAAAAACTGAGTGATCATGCAAGAAGAAAACTAGTCAGGGGGGCCGGAAAAAGACCTCTGAGAACTCTGAAGAAGTTATAAGGTACAGTGGCTAAGATTGGAAAGATTGGACATAAAGCAACTGTTGCCTAGATGCTTCAGAGTCATTGCTTTATGGGAAAGTAGCAAAGAGAAAGGTCAGGTCAGGTTGGGGAGCATGCACTGGTACAGCACGTTGCAGCACTCACCATACATACAGCTTGAATTCGCAGTTGGCAACCCCCAGACACATGGTTCAGTCCCACCTTCTGGAAATGACTATCTGTCTGCCACAGCCAGGTGTTACGTGGGCATCCCTTTGGCCTGGTGCAGCAACTCTGGTCCTCAACAATGAGGATCCTGTGAGCTAGATCACCCTCAGGGAATAGCGCCACATGGCCGTAGTGCCGTAACTGACACATCTTCATAATGCAGGTAATGTGCCTCATTTGGGACTCTGTGAGCAACTGCTTGTTCGATACAAAGTCAATCCAAGGATTCTCCGAACAGACACAGTACCAAAGCAGTCCAGTCTTTGTCTCCTGTCACTGGATAGCGTCCAGGTCTCGCAACCATTTAGCAAAACAGGAAGCACCAGGACTCTAAAGATTTGGATCTTTGTCCTTTTGCAAAGATATCGGGAACAGCACACACCCATTTACAGCTACCTCTTGACCCCCTGTACTCTCCCAATCCATCTACTGACTTCATAGTAAGAGTCACTAGAGACATGAATGTTGCTGCTGAGGTAAGTGAACTACCCAGCATGGTTAACACTCCGTCTGCAGTCAGACATATTGCTAATGGCTGCATCCATGAGGTCATTTAAGTCCTGGATCTTGGTTTTTTTTTTTTTTCAGGACACTTGCAAGCCCAAACAATCAAGACTCCTCACTCACTCTCTCAAGAGCCCCAATCAGAGCCTCCATTGACTGCGCAAAGATGACAACATTGTTGGCAAATTCAAGATCAGTGGATCTTTTTTCACCAACAGATGCCCCTCAGCCACTGGACACTACAACCCTCCCAAACACCCAGTCCATGCAAGCACTGAACAGGGTAGGAGCAAGAACACACCCCTGATAAACCCCAGAATCAAACTGGAAAAATGCTGAGGTTCTGCTCTTCTCTGCACAGCACTCACAGTACCAGTGTAGAGGCCAGCCATGGAAATCAACAAAGGGTGCAAAGAAACTCTGCCAATATTTGCATTTGCGCTCACTGAGCACCCTCAGTGCCAGGATGCAGTTGATGGTAGACTTCTTAGGCGTAAAACCAGACTGCTCTGGTCACTGATAGGTGAGCAAGTCATCACGGATCCTATTGAGCATGACCCTAGCAGGGATCTTACCCGGCACCGAGAGCAGTGTTATCCTCCTGTAGTTGCAGCAATCCCGGTGATCACCTTTCCCTTTCCAGATAGGGACAAGTCCTGTCAAAGCGGAGGAGGGGCACCCTTGGCCCAAAGAAAGACACCCGGAGTCTCAGGACAAGCAGCAGAATCAAGCTTTATTGTGCAATGCACAAAGAGACTCAACTAGGTAGTAACTCGGCTACCTTACATTTATTACAATCCTTATCAAAAGTTTACCTCACTCAGCTCATTTGACACTCCTATTTGACTCCCAACATCCCATTGCCTTGGTCCTGCCTATAATTAATTCCACCAATATTTCCCAGCCTAATGAGCATAGTATTCTTTCTTATCCATCATGGCCACCTGGCAGTCCCTCTCCCCACCTTGAACCCGTCCAGTTCTTGCCACTGTTATTTCCTTTTTTTTTTTTTTTTTTTTTTTTTGTTGTTGTTTATTAATTTTTATTGTAATCATTCCATACAAATAGATCAATTTATAACCAAGCAAAATTGAAGACAAATCAAACCCCACCCCTGAGAAGGAGAGCTTAGCCAAAGGAGAATTGTTTAGGGCTTTTTAATAAGGCAACAATAAATAAAAGAAAGGGAGAAATAAATATATAGGTAAATAAGAGATGGAGAAGGGAATTAAATGCGGTAATAGTTATTTCTCTTATTCTAAAATAATATTGATTAGATCCTGCCAGGTTTTGAAAAAATTTTGTACAGATCCTCTAACTGAGAATTAGATTTTTTCCAATTTCAAATAATATAAAACATTGACTTATCAGAGGAGAATTAGGAGTCTTCCAATTTAACAAAATAAGTCTGCGTGCCAAGAGTGTAGTGAATGCAATCACCGTTTGCTTGTCCTTTTCCACTTCCAAGTCCGTCTGGAAGAACACCGAACACAGCTGTTAATGGGTTAGGAGGGATTGTGACCCCAAGGCTGTCTGAAAGGCACTTAAAAATTTTGGTCCAAAATGATGTTAATTTGGTGCAGGCCCAGGACATGTGACCCAGTGAGGCAGGAGCTTGGTTGCAGAGTTTGCAGGTTGGATGTTGCCCTGGAAACATTCTGGACAGTTTTAAGCGAGACAGATGAGCTCGATACATAATTTTTAGTTAAATAATTCTATGCTTTGCGCATATGGAGCTCGAGTGAATTCTCTGCTTTGCTACCTTCCACTCCTTTTCTGATATATTGATTAAGAGATCTTCTTCCCAATGTCCTTTTGGATCTTTTGAAAGGTAGGGACTCTAATAGGATTTTATATAATGCGGAAATGGTGTTTAATTCCTCAAAATTGAGCAGTATTTTTTCCAGCATTGTGGAGGGTGCGAGGTGGGGGAAATCGGGCAATTTCTGTTTAACAAAATTTCTAATTTGAAGATAGTGAAAGAAATGTGTAGCTGGGAGGTTGAATTTTGAACGTAATTGTTCAAAAGATGCAAATATGTTGTCTATATAAAGATCTCTGAGCATTTTAATCCCAAAACTTTTCCAGGTATTAAAAACTGGATATGTTTGTGAGGGTTGAAAGAGGTGGTTCTCTTGCAGAGGTGCCACAGATAAAAGATTTTCCATCTTAAAATGCTTTCTAAGTTGGTTCCATATTCTGAGTGAGTAAAGCACAATTGGGTTATTAGTATATTTGCGATAACTTGCATTTATTGGAGCGCAGAGCAGGGAGTATAAAGAAGTACTACAGGATTTTACTTCCATTGCGGACCAAGCCTGTGTATGTTCATTTATTTGTGT
This sequence comes from Erpetoichthys calabaricus, assembly GCF_900747795.2. Lineage (NCBI taxonomy): Eukaryota > Metazoa > Chordata > Cladistia > Polypteriformes > Polypteridae > Erpetoichthys > Erpetoichthys calabaricus. The sequence continues at coordinate 114,607,835 of NC_041397.2, forward strand.
CCAGGTTTTTATGGCTTGTATGTTTGCTGCCCAGTAATAAAGCTGAAAATTAGGTAAAGCCATGCCACCTTCTGCCTGAGGTCTTTGTAGGGTTGCTCTTCGGATACGTGGGTGTTTTGAGTTCCAAATGAATGAGGTTATTGTTGAATCTAACTGTTTAAAAAACGATTTTTTGATATATATTGGAATGTTTTGAAATAAAAAAAGAAGTTTAGGAAGGATATTCATCTTAACAACGTTAATTCTTCCGGCTAGAGAGATGAAGGGTTGACCATCTATCTAGGTCTTGCTTAATTTTTTCCATACAGACGGCAAAATTTTGTTGATAAAGAGCTTTATGTTTACTTGTGATATTTACCCCTAGGTATTTAAACTGATATGCTATGGTAAAAGGTAGGGTGTCCAATCTAATTTTATATGCTTGTGAATTCACTGGAAAGAGTATACTTTTATTCAGATTAATTTTAAGACCAGATATCTTTTGAAATTTTGTTAGTGCTGTTAGAACTGCAGGGACAGTGTTTTCCGGGTCTGATATATATAAAACCATATCATCTGCATATAGAGAAATTTTCTATTCCAGTCCTTCTCTGACAATCCCCTTTATCTGATAAGAATTTAGGCAGTGACTCGCCAGTGGTTCAATAGCGATTGCAAACAGAAGTGGCGACAAGGGACATCCTTGTCTGGTGCCACGTTCTAGCTTAAAGTAGTCTGAGCAAATGTTATTAATACAAACTGAAGCTTCTGGATTGGTATACAGTAGTTTGATCCATGTACAAATATTCGGGCCAAACCCAAATTTCTCCAGTGCAGTGAAAAGGTAGTTCCATTCAATCATATCAAATGCTTTTTCTGCGTCTAATGATAGTAATATCTCTGGGGTGTTTGATTTTGCTGGTGAATATATAACATTAAACAAGCGTCGGAGATTGGAAGATAGATGTCGGCCTTTAATAAATCCAGTTTGATCCTGTGATATTACCGAGGGCAGCACTTTCTGGCTAGAATTTTTGAGAGTATCTTAACATCATTATTCAGGAGTGAAATTGGTCTGTATGATGCACATTGTAACAAGTCCTTATTTTGTTTAGTAAAAACGGTGATTAATGCTTGTCGAAATGTTTGAGGTAGTATTTGGTTGTCTCCAGCTTCTGTAAATGTTGCCAATAAGAGGGGAGCCAGCTGAGTGTAGAATTTCTTATAAAATTCTACGGGGTAACCATCAGGGCCTGCTGATTTCCCGCTTTGAAGTGACTTTATAGCATCTAGTACTTCTGTTAGCGTTAGAGGTTTATCCAGTTCCTCGGCACTTAAAGCATCTATTTGTGGTGTCTGAAATGCTACTGTTATTTCTAGTCCTCAACTCACTTTTGCCACCTGGGAAAAAAGCGGGGACTTACCTGTCAGCCTCTCTCTGTATACTTGACCTTGACTCATGAAATATTGGTGGTTTCCAGCTTGCTAAGAAAAATAAAAAATATACAGGCACAAGCCTTTTTGTGATTTAACCCTTACTATACTAACATGCATTTGGAAATAATTCTTGTTTTCATATATGCTGATTATTTTCTTTGAATATATGCAAATCATTAACTTTTAAGAATATACTTTTCTGTAGTCCCAACAGAGAAAGAGAAAGACCCTGTTTAAAAAAAAAAAAAAAAAAAGACAGACTCTGAAGTCAGTTGAAAGAAGGTTCAATGTTTTGATGAGACCAAAATTAAGCTTCTTGTAGTTCAGCTAAACGCCGTGTTTGGCACCATCATCACCATGAAGCATAGTGGTGACAGCATCATTTTGTTATGGATGCTTCTCTGAAGCAGGCCCTGGAAGGCTTGTGAATGTAGAGATTAAAATCAATGCAGAAAAAAAAAAAACCTGATGCAGCCTGCAAGATGCCTGCATTATAGAGGATTTGTTTTCCAGCAAGAAAATGACCTCAAGCATAAAGCTAAAGCTACACAGGAGTGACTTATAAACAGCAATGTTAATGTTCTGAAGTGTTTAAGTCATAGTCCACATCTCAATCGAACTGAAAATTTGTAGCTGGTCTTGAAAACAGCTGTACACTTGTGATCTGCATGCAACGTGATGGAGCATGAGCAGTTTTGTAAAGAGTAATGTGAAAAATGTCAGTGCCCAGATGTGCAATGCTGGTAGAGACCTGTGCACACAGACTCAAGGCTGTCATGGCTGCCAAAGTTGCATCCACTTAATACTTACGCAATCAATTTTTATATTTTATTTTTAATTTTTAATATTATTATATTAATAATTTTATTTTATATTTTTAAAATAAATTGGACCACTTTGCAGAGATTTGTTTTCACTTTGACATTAATGAGTCTGTGGATTGGTCTCAAAAAAGCTAAATAAAATGTGAACACTTCAAAGGTAGTTGATACCTTTTATATGCCCTGTTATGATTTTGAGGTACCATATATTGATAAATGTGTCATAATCTGGAAGTAGGTTTGATATCCCATTGGTCACCTGGTTAATGAGGTGAAAATCAAAGACCTGTCTTGAGGTTTGGAACTATGGCTCAGGTCTGAAGGAAGAGGTAATTTACAAACCAGGTAAAGGATGTGTCAGTGTTGTTGTAAAGCTTGAACTCCAGTTGAAAAGGTAAAAAATATATAGATATTGAATATATCAGATGCTGAATAAGCTGAGTTATAAACAAGAGGAGTTTTAAACATGAAAGAAATATTTGGAATTGAAGAAAAGTTACTCTTGTATCAATTGTATATGTGATGCAAGACTTAAGAAGACAAGCAGGTGCAGCATACTGGAGAGAATGCCAACGGTATTAACAATAAAGGTTGGTGAGTTATGTGGAGAGCGATAAGATGGGCATAACTGGAAAGAATTGAGGCATCAAAGAGGCAGAGTCTTGAGCAATATGCTGGTGCTACTTTGTCCATATTGATCACCTGAGAAAAGTACTCTAGTCACTTGTTTGCACTATCCTATGTGTACATACTATTTTTTTTTTCTTAAACAAAGAGATAAGGCTGTTTTTTTCACTCTGGCCTACATCCAAGAGTATCTGGCTTCTTTAGTTTATCATAGCATCAGTATACAGTATCTGTGAGATTGGAGTTGTACTTCTGAAGAGCACTGAGATTTTAGCAGTGTGTATGTGTGTGGCAAATTGGAGATTAAATCAGTTGAGTGATCTCAAATGAAAGTGAGAAAATCTGAAGGTAGAGCAGCAGAAGCGCAAACAATATAAAGACTGAAGTGACCTAGGATGATGTAATTACTTGTGCTGGTTGAGAAAAAAAATGAATGAAAACTTTAATAAAGGAAGAATTGTAGCAAAGAGAATGACATAAAAGGAGTAAAACAGAGGAGCAGTAATCCTGAAATTGCATGAAAGTATGAAAAAGGAAAAAGAATTGGATAATTGCAATCTCACCTCCAGGGCGCTTCGAGGCCAAGCCATATGTGGCATGACAAGTGTGGCAAGGTGAAGATAGTGAAGATATGGATCAAAGAGTTTTCTGAGAATACAAAGAGTGAATATAAGCAGATAGATAGAACAAACAAACTTTATTTGTCCTCAGGTAGAAATTTGGCTTTTACAGAAGCTCTTTAAATGAATAAATACATTCATAGGTGTAAATAAATACACACACACATTTTGGTCTGAACAAAGAAGAAAATTAAATAGAAAGAAAAATTCTGAGTTGGCTGTCACAGTGACAGGATGCATTATGCAGGCGTATTAATACTGATATAAAGGAGCCCCAGTAGCGTCTTTTGACACATTACTACTGAATAATTTATTGGCTGAAAGTCCTCATTGTTAGTGTGTCAGAGGGAGGATCTGTAGCATTATTCATAATGGCACTTAGCATATATATTCGCGTATAAGTCGGGTCTTGAAACCCGAAAAATCTATCATAAAATCAGACCCCAACTTATACACCCGTTCAAAAATACAATACATTTTTTGAATGGTTGTAGATATAGGTTAGGTAACTGTTGATTCTTATTATAGGTACTGTAATATAAATTAATAAAAACAAAATGTTATGTTACAAAAAATGGGTATATTTATCATAAATAAATTTTATTTTACAAAACAAACAAAAAATAAAATTTATTTTATTAAACAAATGAAATTGCAACAGAATGCCTAGTTACCAGTAGGTATTTTATCTTATTTAATCTTCCTCCTCTCACATTGAAACCTCTCCGAAAACGGGTTCATCCTCGTTATTTAGCATTTCATCATAGGGATCCTAATCATTTAATTCATGCTTGTGTTCCTCCTCTTCATAATTGTCCCATAATGCGTCATCCTCTGTGCCTTCCATTGCATTTGAAATTCCACATTTTTAAACGATTTTATTACAGTTTCAACTCTTACTTTCGACCATACATTTAGAACAAATTGACACAAGGTATCTAGTGATGGGAGCTAGCATGGTTTCACTTTTTGTATATGATTTTTCACCTTCTAACATCCAATTGTTCCATTCTTCTCGTACGTTGTCTTTAAATGGTTTGTTGAGAGAGAGACGTCTAATGGCTGTAAAATCAAAGTTAGTCCTCCAGGTATTACAGCTGCTATGGTTTTATTTTCTTTTAATAGTGACTTTTTTCTGTCAAGTTACATGAATGCGAAACATGTCTCACACCAACAAACATTTATTGAATATGCCATTCAACCGTTTTCTCCACACATTTTCCATCCATAAATTTACCCCATTTTTGTCCATCCAACCTTTTTTGTGAACATACACATAGATTCCAGGAGGGAACTTAATTTTTGGTTTTGTTTTCCTCTTATATATCACCATTGGAGTCAATTTCGTTCCATCAGCTAAACACGACAGCACCACTGTAAATCATGTTTTCTCATGACCTGTACTCTGTACTAGAACCAATTTTACGCCTTTAGTGTCCACTGTTCTGTTGCCCAACATATCGCAACACATAGGAGTCTCATCCATATTCCCTTTATGGGATAAAATAAAGTTGTATTGTTTCCTCATCTTGATGATGTATCTCTGAAAACTTAATATCTTGTCTTCTAAATCAACAGGCAGTTTCTGTGCTATTTTAGTTGTTTGACATATCACTAAATCTTTTCTCGTCATGAACTGGGTACACCATCCTGAAGAAGCTTTGAAATTATTGCACTGATCCGGATGCTCTTTGGACCATTCCAATCCTTCAGTTCTTATCATATTCCTTGTAATCACATATCCGTTCTGTCTTTGTTAAGAAAACCATTCAGTGATATGATTTTGCAATGCCAGTTTGCAGAGAAGACTTTGTCTTAGGCATTTCTCTTCATACATCTTCTTGGCTTCCTCCAGTCTCGCACCAGTTTCTTAGACACATTGAATTTTGTTGCAGCAGTGCAGTTGCCAATTTCTTTCGCCACTTCAACTGCTTTTAATTTAAAAACACCTTCATAATTTTTTCTGATCGAATGTTTCATCGTAGATAAGGGATGCTCTTATGATAAAGGTGTATGAGGGTGTACCCGCCGAGGTACAGTTAGGTCCATAAATATTTGGACAGAGACGACTTTTTTCTAATTTTGGTTCTGTATATTACCACAATGAATTTTAAATGAAACAACTCAGATGCAGTTGTAGTGCAGACTTTCAGCTTTAATTCAGTGGGGTGAACAAAACAATTGCATAAAAATGTGTGGCAACTAAAGCATTTTTTAACACAATCCCTTCATTTCAGGGGCTCAAAAGTAATTGGACAATTGACTCAAAGGCTATTTCATGGGCAGGTGTGGGCAAGTCGTTATGTCATTATCAATTAAGCATATAAAAGGCCTGGAGTTGATTTGAGGTGTGGTGCTTGCATGTGGAAGATTTTGCTGTGAACAGACAACATGCAGTCAAAGGAGCTCTCCATGCAGGTGAAAGAAGCCATCCTTAAGCTGTGAAAACAGAAAAAACCCATCCGAGAAATTGCTACAATATTACGAGTGACAAAATCTACAGTTTGGTACATCCGGAGAAAGAAAGCAAGCACTGGTGAACTCAGCAACGCAAAAAAGACATGGACGTCCACGGAAGACAACAGTGGTGGATGATCGCAGAATCATTTCCATGGTGAAGAGAAACCCCTTCACAACAGCCAACCAAGTGAACAACACTCTCCAGGGGGTAGGTGTATCGATATCCAAGTCTACCATAAAGAGAAGACTGCATGAAAGTAAATACAGAGGGTGCACTGCAAGGTGCAAGCCACTCATAAGCCTCACGAATAGAAAGGCTAGATTGGACTTTGCTAAAGAACATCTAAAAATGCCAGCACAGTTCTGGAAAAACATTCTTTGGACAGATGAAACCAAGGTCAACCTCTACCAGAATGATGGCAAGAAAAAAGTATGGAGAAGATGTGGAACAGCTCATTATCCAAAGCATATCATATCATCTGTATAACACAGTGGAGGCAGTGTGATGGCTTGGGCGTGCATGACTGCCATTGGCACTGGGACACTAGTGTTTATTGATGATATGACACAGGACAGAAGCAGCCGAATGAATTCTGAGGTGTTCAGAGACATACTGTGTGCTCAAATCCAGCTAAATGCAGTCAAATTGATTGGGCGGCATTTCAAGATACAAATGGACAATGACCCAAAACATACAGCCAAATCAACCCAGGAGTTTATTAAAGCAAAGAAGTGGAAAATTCTTGAATGGCCAAGTCAGTCACCTGATCTTAACCCAATTGAGCATGCATTTCACTAAACTAAGACTAAACTTCAGACAGAAAGGCCAACAAACAAACAGCAACTGAAAGCCGCTGCAGTAAAAGCCTGACAGAGCATTAAAAAGGAGGAAACCCAGCATCTGGTGATGTCCATGAGTTCAAGACGTCAGGCTGTCATTGCCACAAAGGGTTTTCAACCAAGTATTAGAAATGAACATTTTATTTCCAGTTATTTAAGTTGTCCAATTACTTTTGAGCCCCTGAAATGAAGGGATTGTGTTAAAAAAATGCTTTAGTTGCCTCACATTTTTATGCAATCATTTTGTTCATCCCACTGAATTAAAGCTGAAAGTCTGCACTTCAACTGCATCTGAGTTGTTTCATTTAAAATTCATTGTGGTAATGTACAGAACCAAAATTAGAAAAAAGTTGTCTCTGTCCAAATATTTATGGACCTAACTGTATAAGGCGAGATCAAGCACGGGTAAAACATGTGCCAAAAGAAATCTCTCAGTCCAAAAGTTTGTTTTAAAAATATTTAGTGAAAGTTAAAAGCAAATAATCCACACAAGAATAAAGAAAAAAGTAGTTACACACATAGAATAAAAGGCAGAAAAAAGAAAAAATGTATCGTCTCTAAACTTAGCTTTTCTTGAGAAATTTTAGTTATTTCTGTACTTAAAGGTTCTTTACTTTTTCTTCTATATTTAAAGATTCTTAACTTCTTCTGTACACTATAAGCGTACAGTTCTGCACTTAAATAAGCACGAGTTACTTCACACACTTAAAAGGCCCGTAGGCACGGGCACGGTTTAAAACCTTATGCCCTCTACACCTTACACATGGCAAGGCTGGTCACTAACTGAAGAATAATGTTTAGTCAGAGCTATTACAAATGGTAAGAATATACCAATACAGTTCTATTTATGGGGGTTATAGGAACCTCCCATAGATTATGCTTTGTCATCTAGTAAAATATTATGTTATGAATCTTATGTAATTTGGAAATGGCTCTTACAGAGGGTGTGAGATACAAAAAACACTGAACAGTGCAAACGTCGCTTCGGAATAGTTCAGGTATTACCGTGTGGTCACGTAGGCACAATACATAGGGAAAAAAAAGGCAGTGTGCGGCGTGGTTACTCTCTCAGGTGGGCGTTAGCATATCATAATCTCTTGGATCATTAGCGTCAGTTTTCCACATTCGACTTATACAACCAACGTTATAGAATACTAGAAATTATAAGGTAAATTCAAGCCCCGACTTATAAGAGGGAGAACTTACACACGATTATATATGGTAGTTTTGTTTTAACACTCTCCTTTGCTGCCACATCCATGGGGTCCGGAGGGCATTCTATAATCGAGCTTGCCCTTTTAATTAGATTGTTGATTCAGTGGGCCTCTCTTGAAGTGATGTTACTGGCCCAGCGCACCACAGAGTAGAAAATTGGACTAGCCATTACAGAGTTCTAGAAGATGTGAAGGATGTCACTTTCCACATTAAAGGAACAGAGTCTCATAAGAGCATGCTCTGCTTTTTCTTATACAGTTCCTCTGTGTTCCAAGACCAGTCCAACCTGTCATTAATGTGGATATTCAAATTTTTGTAGGAGTCGACCACCTCTATATCCACTTCTTGAACAGTGACTAGACAGAAAGGCTCTTTGTTGTGGCAAAAGTCAATACCTGTACCTTGGTTTTGCTGATATTAAGATGCTGACAATTCTCTTTGCACCAAGAAAAAAAGTTCTCCTCCTGACTCCTATACTCTGTCTCATTCCCTTTATCAGTAAACCTTATCTGTGAATGTCTGCAAGTGACATGATCTGGTGTTTTATCTATAGTTTGAGGTGTACAGAGTGCGGAGAAAAGGAAACAGGACTATTCCTTGTGGTGCTCCATTGTTGATCACATCCATATCAGAACCAAAGTCCTTGAGTCTCATAAACTGCAGTCTGCCTGCCAGGTAGTCCATTATCCAGGATACCATTCACTTATCCACCTGCATGTCTCTGTGCCTGCCTTCTATGAAACAGGAACAATGCACAATGTTTTCCACAGCAGCGACACTTTCTGATTGGAAAAGGACCATGACATGCATTTTTGAAGAAAGAGACATGCAGGCTTATTTGCTTATTGAGTATTGTACAGTTCCATTTCCATTCCTACTGTCCAATGTTTGAATCTGGGAGCTGGGAGGTGTAAGGGCTCGCTTATACTTCGCGCTCAGAACACGTATGTGCACGCATCATGGCTGCCATGTGTTCCCAGCGTTCATTTGACACATCTTCTGACCAGGTCCTCAGAAATTAATGTGACGCGTGCATAAGTTGCAGTACCAGCAAAAAGTCGGGGGGCACAGTGTGATAAAAGTTGAAATGTGACGTCAGTGTCTTTGTTTACTATCTACACAGAAAGCCTCTATGCGGATCCTACGGGATCGATGTGCACGCTTTGATGTTTGATGAATGGTTCAATGTGGTGAAGCAAAATGCTGACATACAGATGCATTCGTGGTGCTTTTATATTCAAGCGTTGCATATTCCCGATCGTAATGACACAATATGTTTTAAAAGTCTCACATACCATCTTTTGTGCCGTCTTTTTTTTCTGGGGCTTCTTCCTGACTTGATAGCAGCGGCAAACAGCAATAGATCACCACACAGAACACATTAAATGTATGATATTCCAACTATCTGCACATTTAAAATCCTTAGATTTATACTTGATATCATTTTCATGATGAAATGCATTAAAGTATGTACAGTATATTACATTTTACAGATAAATCGTTAACTTTGTTTAAATAATGAATACTGTTAAATTACACATATGGGAGCGGCGCGGTAGTGCTGCTGTCTCGCAGGGAGTCACGTCGCTGGTATTCCCTGCCTGGAGTTTGCATGTTTTCCTTCTGGGTTTCCACAGTGTACTCCAGTTTCCTTCCAAAGATATGCAGATTTGATGACACTAAAATGACGCTTGTGTATGTGTGTGCTTGTATTCACCTTGCGATGAGCTGATGCCCCATCCAGGGATTGTTTCTGCCTCGTGCCCAATGCTAGCTGGAATGGACACATCCCTGGATTGATGGATTTAATCATTAAATATCCTTTTCAGAGATATTACGGTAAGGTGTCATCGGAATTTAATGGGTGTTCCAGGCAATTCACAACACAGCAAAGCTGAACCTGTTCTCACCGTGATAATATCTTGCACTGCCATCCGGTGGAATCTTCCAGAATTACGTAAAGTATGCACGCAAGTATAAACAGTAAAACACTTGGTAGCAGGAGTGTCCACTGGATCATGCGTCGCGTTGCATGAAGTATAAACCTGGCCTAAGGGCTCGTTTATACTTCACTCTCAGAACACGTATGCGCACGCATCATGGCTGCCACGCATTTCCAGCATTCATTTGATGCGTCCTTTGAGCAGGTTCTCAGAAATTTACGCGACGCATGCCCGAGTTGCAGTACCAGCAAAAAGTCGGGGGGCACAGTGTGATAAAAGTTGGAATGTGATGTCAGAGCCTCTGTTTACTATCTACATGTGACAGAAAGTCGCTATGCGGATCCTACGGGATTGATGTGCGTTCTTTGATGACTGATGAATGGTCGTAATGACACAGTACATTTTAAAAGTCTCACATACCATCTTTTGTGCCATTTTTTTTTTTTTTTTGCAACTTCACAACAGCAACATTATGTAAAGCACTGTATTTGAGCCACAGAGAAAAAAATTAAGGACATGGTGAAAAGATGTATTTTGTGATTAAAGTGGACATTTCGGCTTTAATCTCAAAATTTCCACTTTAACCTCGTAGTTTACTTTATCATTAAAGCAGACTATCGTAAATGTCATCCCAGAAGCCGAACCTGTTCTCACCGTGATATCATCTCGCACTGCCACCTGGTGGATTCTTCCAGATTTACGTAAAGTAGGCGCGCAAGTATAAACAGTAAAACGCTTGTGTAGTAGGAGCGTCCGCTGGAGCATGCGTCGCGTCATGTGAAATATAAACCTGGTCTAAGCTGTTTGTGAGTTCTTTGAAGTGAAAACTAATCAAATCTACATATAGATTCCAGGTTACCATTAATTTGAATATTGGTGAATGAGCACAACAAATATAGTGGAGTTTTATTTTATTTTTTTATCCACTGTTAAAGGTTTTGGTGGATGTAACAGGTTCTGCTCTTGCAAGCTGGTAATGCTACTTCAGAGATGTGTTAGCCTGCTGACATTATTTTGGGATGTGTTGTGAGGTCTGATCTTGACTTGTGTTCTTATAACAAAATGTTAATGCTTATCTACACAGAGATACAGGTGTACAGGTGGGTGTTGAATTATTTTAGCAATTAGGGCATACAAGACTTGTTTATTTCAGATCACTTCTAATAAAATAAGGAATAAAAATACCAGAACATGCTAAAGAAATGAAGCTGCCTCCAATTGTTGTTGTTTGTCTTTAACCATGTTTCAGTATGTCATGCTTGATTTGGGTTCTTTTGGTATTTGTAGGTGTTTTCTTACCTGTGGGCCTGATATTACAGCCCTGGATGGGTTCTGCAGCTATGGCGGCTTCTTCAGTCTCAGTTGTGGTTTCATCTTTACTTCTCAAACTGTATGTACCATGATAGAATTAAACTATTATTAATTTACTAGTCATTTAGCCCGTTACAATAACGGGCGCTGGAACAGTAATGCATAAACATTAGTGGGAACAGTCTATATTAAATGGCAAGGGACTTTGACCTCATTGTTTTTGTTGGTCGTATTTTTCTTTCTTTCAGCCTTTCTTTTGTTGATGTTTACTTGCTGAGCTGACCGTTCTTCCTGGGCTGCCGCCGTGTATTGTGTGTCTTTAATTTTCTGTGACAGTAATACTGTCTTGTACGTCCGTAATATACCTTTAATTTTCTCTGGCGGTAATACATGCGTGCGCGTCAGTAATATGCTTTTAATCTCCTCTGACAGTAATACTGGCTTGTATGTGGCTGTAATATGCGTCACTGTACTGTGTTCCTTTAATTTCCTCTCGCAGTAATACTGGTTTGTATTTCCGTAAAACGCCTCTAACTTTCTCTGACAGTAATATCGCACGTCGCACCGTGCCCCGCGCATGCGCACTTCACCAGAAGACACACACACACGGACACCTGGACGCACACAGGGATTTTATTAAAGAGGATATTGCTCAGTCATTACATTATTTAGGCCACTATGAATATAAATGCGAGTGTTTAGATAAGCTGTAGCTATTCATGCTTAGATATTTCTATTAAGTATTAGAGGAGCACTCATATCCTAACAGATCAATCTTTCAAATGTAGTTTTAATTTAAATGTTTAAATGTATTTGTAATTTTAACAGGTATCTCAATCAAGTTCTCTTTGGATTTTTATTGTGTTCATAAGAATTACTTAAGAACGCATTGAAATCACTTCAGTTTTTTTGTCCAGCGCCTCCTGACTCACCAGTATGAGAAAACCCCCACATATGATATATTATTTGGCTCATCTTTATATCTAGTTGTGCAAGATATTGAGCTCTTTGGGGTTCCCTCTATTTTTGGCCTTCTATAACCACAAATCCCTCATTTTTAGACCATTTTGGACCATATTTTGTGCAGATAATTACACCCTTATGGAAAAGAGTAAACTAACAGGTGTCTGCAACAAAAATGAGCAAAACGACTTGCGAATATGATGATAATTTTGATATTAGATTAGACCCCTAAGAGCCACTCCCAGAAAGATAAAAATGACAAATTTCAAACACAATCATGTGGGATGTCATTTTAAACTATTTCAACGTCAGTGATTACGAATGTGATGTTATTTTTATTTTTTGATCCTTTATTAGGAATCTAGTCCTCAATGGACCTCTATCAGAGGATGAAAATGACAAATTTTTATTACAATTGAGAATATTTAGACTTAAAACATATAAACTGAGACACACATTTTACTATTTCAAATGTTTGACACAACTATTCTTGTTTATTATGTATTTGTACCTCATGAAGTACACCATTACATTTCTTATGAACTCTGAATTAGAGTGGCTTACGCTAAAATGTTAATAGAATTTAATTTGAATGGGAAAAAAAGTTGCAAAGTTGTGGATCGTAAATGGTTTCCGGTAACTGTTTTTCATACTGTCATTGCTGGTTAGAGACAGTCTTCTTCATAGGTTCGGTACGTGTGCAGAATAAACAGAAATAACTGTCTTTTGGCTATAGTTTCCTTCATAGAGTGTAAAATAAGAAAAACAGAAGATTGACAGAAATGGGATAATGTATATCTTTTTTTTCTTTTAATTCTAGCTACAAGAAGCCAGACCAAGAGAAATATGAGGCTCGTGCTCAAGGTCGCATGAAATCCCTGAATCCCTCAGAGATCAGTGTGCATGTTGGGATGGATGACCGGAGACATGATTTATTGACATTAAGTCATAGGAAACAAGCATCTCTGGCTTCCAACTACAAAGATCCAGTAGAGGATAAATATGACAAGTGCTCTTTGTTGGGGGCAGGCAGTGATGGAGAACAGATAGTCTAGGACAGCATGAGCATGGACACAAAAGTACTGTATCACATTATGTTCACAATTTATCCTGTAAATGAAGAATTCATTTTTTTCTCAAATTCAACTATAGATGTGAACAATTCTCATCTTGACAACTGGTATCCACATTTTGTGGAATGTAGTCCAGAAAACTTTGAATGGGACCACTGCTAATACTTTACTGTTCTAAGCCTAAAAATACAGTGCAGTGTCAGCAGCCATTAAAAAATACATTTTATCTGTTTTTCCAGTAAAGTGACATTTACTTTATTAGCCATTGTGTAAACATTCTCTCTAAAAAAATATTATCTATAATATCCAAAGATCATAATCAATGATTAAACTGAATTAAATGTGCAAATTTAAATGTTTTCATAAGAACAAGGTTCTAACCAACTTTACATTTTGATTTTCAAGACATAAAATTAAACTTAAATAGAATTGAAATATGGAATGAGATATCAAAAATAATTTTACTAAAACTATAATTAAGGCGAAACACCATGTCCATGATATTTCTTTCTTTTGCTCTATTTTTTGAGAAAAACTCTCTGTCAATAACAAACCAGTTAAATAGAACTTCTTGTTTTAAGGGTAGTCATAAAGTTAAAATTATATTTATTCAGTTTAAAATATACAGTATTGTAATCTGTGGAAATGAACATATGGAACATATGATTTTGTTTAACAAAATATGTTTGTGTTTGTTCACAAATCTTTGATATAATCTGTGTTTTTTTTTTTTTAAAGTTGGTGCAGTATTAGTGTCTTTTATTGACTGTACTTGGGCACTTAAAGATGTGAAATTAAATTAATAGCCCTGTAATGTTCATTGTTCCTTGAAATGTTTGTTATTTGCTAAATTAGTAGAATTAAATTTGTCATATTTATCTACCTATGTTTGTATTTTATAAGCGAAGAAATGCACCAGAAGCTCTAAAATTTTAATCTTGTTTTTTATTTTGTTATAAGATGCACATTGGGCCAGTGGTTAGTGTTGCTGCCTCTCGTCCCGAGTCATCAGCGTTTGATTCTCACCTCAGCCACTGTCTGTGTCTCACTTTCCTGCTCACACCGTATTTTCCCAGGTACTCCTGCTCCCACCAGTATCCTGTATTTTTTAACTAGCAACTCTAAACTGTCCCAGTGGGCTGTGTACCTTGTGATAGACGGGTGTCTGTTCCATCCATTGCTGACTGATGTCCTCAGCTCCTTGTATCCCCTTACTAGAAACAGTGGGTTCAGGAATGGAAGAGTAGATGATGCAGTGATAGCAGCAATTTCAGGTTTGGTTTAATTCCATTTGTCTTTTTCTAACAACAGTGTGATGTGTTTTTTATGTTATTTGCACAAGTTTCCAGTAAAGTGTGTTTACATGCAAACTCTTAATTTATAATGGGCTATTTAACACCTTAACACTACAGGCAATATACAGTATAATGTATGTACAAAACAATTTATGTTATTATATAACAAGATAACAAAACTATTGTCCACATTACATATCTACGCTTTTAACAGTTCTGCTAATTCAGGATTGTTCTGCATTGGATGTGTAACCTAATTATCCACTGACAATGTTGAAATTTATAGTAGCTTCTCTTAATTACTTAAAAAGATTTACTATTTGTGGCATTGTGGATGTATTTTTTGTTTGTTAAGTTGAACTTAATGAAATTTAGAATGTTTCATATGTATAAAAAAACAATGCACAGCCAAAATATGAATTCATAAACTCTATTTAAATGTACCAAATAAATATATTTTTAAGAAATCCATCTTCATGTTTTCTTTTATCAATGTACAATATACTTGATAAATTATACTATTACAATCGTAATTCTAATTCTCCCAGGCGGTTCAGAAGTTTGCTTTGTTTGATGGGAATATGCGCTGGATTAGATGCAAATGTAGTGGGTGACACCTCAGCAGCAAACAGGAACAGTTTGAAGCTTTTTACGATGGCTGGAGTGCCAGACTTGCTACCAATCCCCAGGTTTTCCCTGTAAGTAGGAGGACCTGCTTGCAAGGTGGGATGCAGATTATCATCATACCCAGGACAAAGCAATTGTAGATTACGGGCCTTCCTGGAGTCACTTTTGACATTTCCGGGATTCGATCCGACAATCATCTGTTTGCCGGCACAGATCCCTGGCTTGTGAAGATTCCCTTAATGTTAAAAAAGAAAGAGCATTAGATGTGACTCAGCTTTTACTAAGCAAAATTTGCACCGTTGCTAATAGCTATATTGTTTCTAAAGCTAATAGAACAAATATATTTAGTAGAAATATATTTAGCACTCTATTTACAGTATGCCATGCTTACTGTGTGTTTTCTGCTGGAAGTTGTCAGTTACATTTGACCTTGCATGTCTGAATGGGCCATCTTTAACTACAGTAATCTTGGGGGAGCTAGCTTGGTGCCAGATGTTTCTGAGAAATGCAGAGCAGTGATGGCATACTCAAAAGGAATGTTCTCTCATTACATGTTCCCCACATTATACACGGATAGCCATCAGTTCTTTTGTTACTGGCAAATGGACTTCGTTGCTCACAGAAAGCATGACATAAACCCAAAAGACCTTGGGGGTATTTTCCGTACATCGCTTAAATCATCCGAAATCAGATGCCTCATCTTGGATGAGTTAATGCCAGTGAAACTCATCCAGGATAAGTCGGTTTTTCAAACGCAGCCGTGTAGTAGATTAGTCTAATTGGATCTAATCATCCAAAATGAATGCGTGCATCCGCGCTGATTGAAAAGCCCATATATATTAAGTCTAGAAAACATGATCAGCAAGTCTTTGATAGGCTGCAACAAAATGACGAAAGAACGGGCACATTTTTTTCACACAAGCGGAGCAAGACCTTTTATTTGAAGGACATGAAGAATTTCAAGATTTAATATGCACAAGGGGTAACTCTGCAAAAGCAGCCCAAACCAGAAAAGACGGCTGGCAAAAAGTGGCCGACAAATTAAACACTAACTAGTGTGCATTGTACTTACTGAATGCAGCGTTTCATTTCCTATGTGTCAGATTAATTATTATTTAATATGTCATAATTCCAGATCAAATGTGAGCACAAGGAGAACATGGGAACAGGTTAAAGTGAAGTACAAGAATAAACTTCAAACTGGTAAATATTGATATAGGGTGGTCCAGATCTAATTATGCAATTTTCATTACACTATAACTTAAGTTTATTACATAGAGAATTCACAGCATCTGCCCTGCACATAGAGATTTCACTTAAAATTCTTTTTGTTGCCGGTAGGTGGCAGCACCTGCCCTGCATTCCAAAATGGCGGGGAGACGGTTGTCAGTCGAACAGTTGCATAATTAGATCTGGACCACCCTGTATATAACTATTTAAAGAATTATTGACATAAATAATCATATATAATATAAAAAAACATTCATTTTAAAGCTAATAAGAAGGCAGACAAGCAAAAAACAGGCGGTGGTCCATGCGGTCCAGACCTAACACCTGCAGAAGAGTTGGCTGTCCAGCAAAATGCCCATCGCCCTGTGTCTGAGGGCATTCCAGGGGGAAGCTCCTCCCCAGAACCAGTGGCAGGATGCAGTGGTCACTTCATTTCAGGTAAAGGATGGTCATTGCATACATTTGTCCTCAATGTGTGCCATAGCTCTGATCAGTCCCATGTGCCCCAATCACATTTGGAAATCCTGGGTAATGAGAATGTTAGGCTGATTGTGAGATTCTTTATGGAACTGTGGATGTTTTTGCCTGTGTATTACCTACCTGCAATAGCATGAAATGCCTCTTTTATTGTCTGTACACGCAGGTGTCCAGGAAACACTATGAAAACCCGAAGGAAATATTTCAGAGCCAAACAGACTTTACGAATTGCCTGGCAAACTGCACTTTTAGATAGATTTTCCGCATCGCCTACAGTATATAAAAAAGTGCCGCCTGCAAAAAACCTCATAGCAATGCATACTGTCTGTGTGGTTGTGAGAGCCCGACTTCGCCGAGTTTGACTTCGAATATAAGGTGGTAATAAATCTTTGAGGTACAATATTCCCCCTCGGCTAAAGCGGTATCTTTCGAAAAGAATTTCCTCCGGGAGCAATAAAGGATCTTGCCGATTGCACAAAACCCTCTCTATATGAAATTCTCTTCTTATAATTTGCACACCAATATCAATTGGTCGATCATTCATGAACGGCGAAGCCATGACTGGATGAATTCCATGCACGGACACTGATTAAGTGTGTGAGCTAATCCTTGTTTACATCGAACAAACCTGCTCCGAGCAGGTTTGAGGATTTGGATGTGTTGCCATGACAACACATCCAGCAAGAGTTTTGAAAAACCGACAGATCCAGGATCAGGCCAAATCGTCAACAATTACATCCGGCTAAACGAGTAATCCACGCACGAAAAATACCCCCCTCATCTCTAAGCCTCTTACTGAAGTATTTGTTTTATCACCACTCCTTTAGTCTTTATACATTAATGACTGTGTTTTACATGTTCAGTACTTCAGAGTAGTAAAGTTTGTTGAAATTACCCCTTCTAATGGGCTAATCCCAAAATCAGATGACTCTGCTGTAAGGCAAAGCAGGAGGGAATAATGAGGCAGTTCATGACCCAGTCGAAGCTCTTGCCTGGCTAGGATGCCACAGAGGGCTGGAATTGAGCTCTTTGGGAACAATAGTCCCCCCAGGACACCAGTGAGCAGCAGCCACATTCTGTTGAAAGTGTTAAGGTTTTTTGGACATGTAATCTCTGTGGATACAGTAGTGACCTGAAAGTCCTTTCTGATAGGCTGGAATGCCACTGGAAATACTCCAATGAGTACAGTAGCCTTATAGGAGTTCACTTCTCTTCGCTCAGGTGAGCTTGGAATCAGGAGAGGAAGAGAGAAAATGGCTCTCCTGATGAGGAGGAAAAGGAAGGCTATGGGGTCCAAAGGTGCTGTTTAATTTTGTATATAACTTGTGTATGTGTGGAAAAGACACCGGTAGTCAGACTGGAGGGATACAGGAAGGCCCAGAATGGCATAGTCTTTTTATAACTTTTATATTTGGTTTACTCCTTCTGTTTTTCCCTCCTTTGTTGACATTAATACCCTTTCTAATACCTATTTAGATTATCTTGGTGTTTTTGAATATTGGGTCTGCTCCAGAGTGCCCCCATTCTGTCACAGTGCATATAAGAACAAGTCCACTAAATCACATGTACTTTTATCAGTTGTGATGTTGTAAAGGTAGAAACAGCAACAATTTTGCGTCAGTTAAATGCAATAAAATGCAACAGGCACTCCAACTCCTCACCTGCAGTGTGGCTTAGAGCTTCAGTTCTTTCATTCAGTACATTTTTGAAACGTAAACAAGTTTTTATTTTTTAACATTTTACCATAAGTGTCCCAATAAATAGTCATTATTAATACTGTTATACATCAAAAAAATGTTCATGTTTGTTGAAGTTACTGAGAGGCAGAGGCAAACTTTGCATTACAGGTTTTTAGGGTCATTATCATCAAGTGTACAGAATACTGCAAAATTCTTTTTGGCATGTGCCGATCAACCTGCAACAAGGCACCATGATTAGCGAGCATAACAGCTATATCTCAAAACTTTGTCTTCTTTTCATGAAAAGTCTCAGAGCACGCTTTACTACAGTGTTTACTATTAGGAGACAGATATTGTTCACATAAAAAAATGCACAACATATTGTGCATTTGGAGTGCACTTGCATTTGCAGTACTAAAGAAAGAAATGCCTTTGGGAGAGAAGTCAAAAGCCATTGTGATTTTAGAATTTTTCTGTTGGCCGGTCACATATCTACTTTTATTTTTTTAAGCTTTCTTCTGTGTGCTTATTATAAATGTATTTTATGGTATATTGAACATGAACAATTTTGAAACCATTTGAGGATTTGATTTAAAGGTTCTGGAATGATGATCGGTAAAATACAGTAATAAAAATAGTTTCTACATATTTGTGTAAATTCTAAATGTGTTTCAAAGTCTTGTATTGCAGTGCATCCGGAAAGTATTCACAGCGCATCACGTTTTCCACATTTTGTTATGTTACAGCCTTATTCCAAAATGGATTAAATTCATTTTTTTCCTCAGAATTCTACACACAACACCCCATAATGACAACATGAAAAAAGTTTACTTGAGGTTTTTGCAAATTTATTAAAAATAAAAAAATTGAGAAAGCACATGTACATAAGTATTCACAGCCTTTGCCGTGAAGCTCGAAATTGAGCTCAGGTGCATCCTGTTTCCCCTGATCATCCTTGAGATGTTTCTGCAGCTTAATTGGAGTCCACCTGTGGTAAATACAGTTGATTGGACATGATTTGGAAAGGCACACACCTGTCTATATAAGGTCCCACAGTTGACAGTTCACGTCAGAGCACAAACCAAGCATGAAGTCAAAGGAATTGTCTGTAGACCTCAGAGACAGGATTGTCTCGAGGCACAAATCTGGGGCAGGTTACAGAAAAATTTCTGCTGCTTTGAAGGTCCCAATGAGCACAGTGGCCTCCATCATCCGTAAGTGGAAGAAGTTCGAAACCAGCAGGACTCTTCCTAGAGCTGGCCGGCCATCTAACCTGAGCGATCGGGGGAGAAGGGCCTTAGTCAGGGAGGTGACCAAGAACCCGATGGTCACTCTGTCAGAGCTCAAGAGGTCCTCTGTGGAGAGAGGAGAACCTTCCAGAAGGACAACCATCTCTGCAGCAATCCACCAATCAGGCCTGTATAGTAGAGTGGCCAGACGGAAGCCACTCCTTAGTAAAAGGCACATGGCAGCCCGCCTGGAGTTTGCCAAAAGGCACCTGAAGGACTCTCAGACCACGAGAAAGAAGATTCTCTGGTCTGATGAGACAAAGATTGAACTCTTAGGTGTGAATGCCAGGCGTCGCGTTTGGAGGAAACCTGGCACCATCCCTACAGTGAAGCATGGTGGTGGCAGCATCATGCTGTGAGGATGTTTTTCAGCGGCAGGAACTGGGAGACTAGTCAGGATAAAGGGAAAGATGACTGCAGCAATGTACAGAGACATCCTGGATGAAAACCTGCTCCAGAGTGCTCTTGACCTCAGACTGGGGCGACGGTTCATCTTTCAGCAGGACAACGACCCTAAGCACACAGCCAAAATATCTAAGGAGTGGCTTCAGGACAACTCTGTGAATGTCCTTGAGTGGCCCAGCCAGAGCCCAGACTTGAATCCGATTGAACATCTCTGGAGAGATCTTAAAATGGCTGTGCACCAACGCTTCCCATCCAACCTGATGGAGCTTGAGAGGTGCTGCAAAGAGGAATGGGCAAAACTGGCCAAGGATAGGTGTGCCAAGCTTGTGGCATCATATTCAAAAAGATTTGAGGCTGTAATTGCTGCCAAAGGTGCATCGACAAAGTATTGAGCAAAGGCTGTGAATACTTATGTACATGTGATTTCTCAGTTTTTTTATTTTTAATAAATTTGCAAAAATCTCAAGCAAACTTTTTTCACGTTGTCATTATGGAGTGTTGTGTGTAGAATTCTGAGGAAAAAAATGAATTTAATCCATTTTGGAATAAGGCCGTAACATGACAAAATATGGAAAAAGTGATACGCTGTGAATACTTTCCGGATGCACTGTATGTAATGTATGAGAATATCTTCTCTCCATATAACAAATATGCTAAAGCAGGTCCCATAGTGCTGACATCAAGGCTTCATTTCGCTCCAAAAGTCTACTCATGTTGAGGAGCCTGTCTATAATATGATAAATTTTAATTGATTGTAGTTGATCTTCTTTAAATATGTATTTAATTTATGCTTGAAATTAGAAAAATTCAATTGTATGCAATCTGTATAAATCAAAATTTGTGTTTGCCAATCACACAAAACTGGCTAACTTGATTTTCATGAAGTTTTGCATATATGTTGTCATTGGTTCAGCTTAAAACATTGGCAATATCACGTATTAGGGAAGGGGTTAATTCCGAAAACAATGCCAACATAGGGACTGCAGTTGCTATTAAGTAATAGGACTGTGTTTTTTGGTCTCATCGTGGGTTGTGTTTAGCTATGTTGAATTTCCAAAAGGCAGTTTTTCACCATTTCATTTAATAGGGACCATTTTCTGATAAATATACAGGGGTGTACAATGTTAGAAGAAATGATCCATTCTTTCCACCTCCAGAAAACTTCTAACCCGCTAAATACCCCTTAGGGTTGTAAAACGTCATGCAAAACAGTTTAGAGTCAATTTTGCAAAACTCCGCTGTTTTGCTCACCACTGTCTATTATATTAGATTGTTAATATTTTACATAACTTTCGGCAGGAGGTTTGGATTGTCCGAGAAGGACAGTAGCAGCATAGTGTGTATTGGTCCAGCGTACAGATAGGAGTTTTATTGCAGAGTATACACATGAGTATAAATCTGAAATGAACTGATGACACTTCATTCTTTATTTGGAGAGAAATTTATGGAGATGCGTTCTGCGGTCCGTGGAATCAGTTATTCAATAAGCCATTCAGTTTATTACACCAGAAGGTACACCATATACCCAAACGTCTGCGGACAACTGACCATCACACCTGTATGAGCTGGTTGGACTTCTCCATATGGATGTGCCTCACACTTTGCAGCTATACCAGCTTTAGTGGGGAGCTTTCTACAAGATTTTGGAGTCTGTCTGTGGGAATTTGTGTCCATTCAGCTAAAAGGCCAGGTCAGGTCAGGTATTGATGTTAAACTTGCAGTCGGTGTTCAGACATCTCATGGTACATTTTGTATATGACATCTAACTTCCTCCAAGTACACTTGTTTCACCATTTCAGTAGCTCCCTTCATGACATTTAAAACAAATGCTTATATATTTCAATGTGTACTGCAGACTAAAATGCTTAACTATTGTTACCTGTGAATTATTTTCTCACACCTGGTGGTCAGATGCATATTTCATGAGTTGTTGCTTTTGCTGTTCTGTTGTTATGCTGTCCTGAAACTTCTCTACCTGAAATGTGTCAATATGCTGCAGTTTCACAGTCCAGTTTCCAGTGAAAATATCTGATTTTACTCATAGCCTCCTGGGATTTTTAGCACCCCAACCACATGCACCCTTGGTCTCAAAGGTGCACCCTTTAAAGTAGAGGATTCCCAGACGTTGAGATTTTTCTGTTTTGTTCTTACAGAGTTAATGTGCTCGCTATGCAAATTATTCTCTGCGTTAAGCTGCTAGTTACTGACACCTCTTCACTTCAAATTAGGGAGTACTTTATGAAAATGATAGTGTCATGGCAGGTGCTGCATCAGCAAAGAGGAAAATAATTACAGTAATTAGTCTTTTGTATGCCAAGGAATTATTGTCAGGGAAAAAATACTTTATCTTGGTTAATACATGTGCAGCTGCTATTGTCTTTGTGTGTAGCCCTAATGAAGGTGTTGTTTTAATTCTTTGAATCACATTCAGAGCCCACAGAGTGTGACAAATGCACTGAGTCATTCCACTTGGAGGTTCAGGCAGCTATGAAAATGCGTGCATCAGATCAGTGTGGACAATAAAGAGATCGACTACAATATATATGTGATCAGAGATGTATTTACAGTAGGTATATATGGCATGGGGGAAGATGACTAAATAAGCAGTGAAGGCATTCTTGAACATCCTGTCTAGCTAATGGTGTATATTCTCAGATGTGTCCTCAATGGTGTATACAGATGTGGCCAAAAGTTTTGAGTAAAATAAAAATATTAATTTTCACAAAGTTTGCTGCCTTAGTTATTATGATGGCAATTTGCATATGCTCCAGGATGTTGTGAAGAGTGATCAGATCAAAACCCCATTTCCACTGCTGTTGTGAAGAAGGCTTCAGGGCGCCCAAGAAAGTCCAGCAAGTGCCAGGACTGTCTCCTAAAGCTGATTCAGCTGCGGGATCAGGGAACCACCAGTGCAGAGCTTACTCAGGAATGGCAGCAGGCAGGTGTGAGTGCATCTGCATGCACAGTGAGGTGAAGACTTTTGGAAGATGGCCTGATGTCAGGAAGGGCAGCAAAAAAGACACTTCTCTCCAAGAAAAACATCACGGACAGACTGATGTTCTGCATAAGGTACAGGGATTGGACTGCTGAGGACTGGGGTAAAGTCATTTTCTCTGGTGAATCCCCTTTCCGATTGTTTGGGGCATCTGGTAAAAAGATTGTCCAGAGAAGAAAAGGTGAGCGCTACCATCAGTCCTGTGTCATGCTAATAGTAAAGCATCCTGAGACCATTCATTTGTGGGGTTGCTCCTCAGCCAAGGGAGTGGACTAACTCACAATTTTGCCTAAGAACACAATCATGAATAAAGAATGGTACAAAAACATCCTCCGACAGCAACTTCTCTGAACCATCCAAGAACAGTTTGGTGATGAACAATGCCTTTTCCAGCATGATGGAGCACCGTGCCATAAAACAAAAGTGATAACTAAGTTGCTCAGGGAACAAAACATCAAAATTTTGGGTCCATAGCCAGGAAACTTTCCAGACCTTAATCCCATTGAGAACTTGTGGTCAATCCTCAAGAGCTGGGTGGACAAACAAAAACCCACAAATTCTGACAAACTCCAAGCATTGATTATGCAAGAATGGACTGCTGTCAGTCAGGATTTGGCCCAGCTGTTGATTGATAGCCTGCCAGGGAGAATTGCAGAGGTCTTGAAAAAGAAGGGCCAACACTGCAAATATTGATTCTTTGCATAAACTTAATGTAACTGTCAATAAAAGCTTTTGAAACTTATGAAATGCTTGTAATTATACTTCAGTATACCATAGAAACATCTGACAAAAAGAGCTAAACATCCTGAAGCAGAAAACTTGGTGAAAACCAATATTTGTGTCATTCTCAAAACTTTTGGCCACAACTGTTAGGAGTGTGCTTGTCCTGGTCGTAAGGTGCAAAGGCTTGGAGAGTGACTGGATAAAGAGTTCCATGCACCTTTGCCAGTAGGCACCGGATCATTTGTTGAAATAAAATTGATTAGCACTACCAAACCTGAAAGACATGCACACTCTCTCCATGTCTGCAGGGGGTTTCCCCAAGTATTTTGTTTTTTCCTTTAATTGCTAAAGATGTTTGTGTCAGAATTAAACAGCATATCTAGTCAGACCCTTGGTAAGTAAATGTGGATGTGTGCATGATGAGGAGGTGGAGGAGTTGTAGTAGTAGTATTGTCAGTTATACAAAATATAGTGAGATTCTTACTTGATCAACATACAACATGTCTCTACTTTCTGGCTGTACAATACATAAAAATGTACTAAAATGCAGAACTTCATTTTATTTAACAAAGAAACACAAATCATGACCCGACATACTCCTTTTACTGCACTTCACGTTACTTAAAACAAAACCCTGAGAAAAGCTCCAGTAAAGTTACAAGCCGTTAAAGTTTATACTGAAGAAAGCAACACTGCTGTGGCAATGACTGAGCCAGGAAATTTGAATCCATTATATATTTTTATTGAATTATATTTATTTGAAACAAGTTTGCTGACTAATGAATTAGTTGGTATTGTATTAACTGAGAACTCCATGACCAAGTTTAATACTCTCCTTTAATGTATCCAGTAATAAGTACCAATTTCTTTGTGTGCCTTTGATTGACTGGCACCCTGTCTAGAGTTTGTTTCTGCATGTTTTTCAAGGATACTAGGATAAGCACTAGACAGGCAGGTTGAAAAACAAATGGATGGATATTTACACAGGGGCTTTATATGTCATGTTTTAATCAATTGCATAACCACTAGCTAAAAGGGTAATGGCCTACAAAAAAATCCCAAACCAGGCCAGAATCTTCATTGTCCTAGCTAGAGAAAGGCTTCACTCCAGACAGCCTGACCCCAAACTCCGCAGGCAGGCTTAGGCTCGCACACTGATTTATATTGATTTGCATATTCAGAGAGGCGTAATTTTCTTGGAGGAGTTTGGGGAGTGGCAGCAGGCGCGTGCACGTACAGTATGTTACTTTTCATGCCGACCGGGATTTATGGAGCAGAAGAACATGAAAGTTGGCGAACACTTAGATTTATGCATCTGGATTTTTTTGTGCGTACACACATTTTTGCTTTTGTCCTTACACCATGTTTTAGTGTGAATTCTATGCACTGCGTTAGATTACTCAGTTTAGCTAGATGGCCAACTGTACAAAGAGTCCTGGTGGTTCCAAACTTCTTCCATTTCACAATTGCTGAGGCCACTGTGTTCCTGGGAATACCCAAAGCTTTAGAAATGGTTTTATTTCCTTCCCTTGATGTGCGCCACACCACAATTTTATTACGGAGGCCTACAGAGAGTTCCTTGGACATCATGGCTTGGTTTTTGTCCTGACATGCAATGTGAATTCTGGGACCTTAGATACACAGATGTGAGCTTTTCTTGACAATGTCCAATCAATTCAGTTTCCCACAGGTAGACAACAATCGAGTCCTAGACTCATTTCAAGGATCATTAAAGCAAACAGGATGCACCCAACCACAATTTTGAGTGCTACAGAAAAGGGTCTGAATGCATATATGAATGAGAGATTTCAGTTTTTGATTTTTAATAAATTTGAAAACTTTTCCAAAAACACGTTTCACTTTGTCATTATGGGTTATTGAGTGTAGACCGATTTGCAAAAATGGCAAATGTATCCATTTAAAATTAAATCTGCAACACAATAAAGTAGAAGTCTACTTTTATCTCTCCTCCTGGTCCTCTTCTTTGAAAACCAAAATCTGGTCACTCTAATGCAGTGTTTCTCAACCTTTTTGGTTTCACTTTCCACTTTTTCCCATGTTAAGAGTCTTCGTAACCCACCAGGGGGGTACCCTTTATTAAAATGAGTGTGGCCATCAGAGCAGGAGGGGTCGTCGGAGCAATCACAGCCTACTACCATTATAAACAATTGCAACTCCTGACAACCCACCCAGTGGTTGAGAAACACTGTCCAATTAATTAATGAATGAATGAATTAATTAATTAATAAACACCCATAATTACAGCAGCCTAGGTTAGCAGAGAGCTGAGGAGACTTCGTGCCAGCAAAGCAGTGGGTCCAGATGGAGTATCACCATGACTGCTGAAGGCCTGTGCGTTGGAGCAGGGGAGTCCTCTACAGTGCATCTTCAACCTGAGCCTGGAACAGGGGAGAGTCCCGAGGCTTTGGAAAACATCTTGTATCACCCCAGTCCCAAAGGTATCACGTCCTAGTGAGCTGAATTACTTCAGGCCTGTCGCCCTGACGTCACGTGATGAAGACCATGGAGCGGCTGCTGCTTCACCACCTGAAGCCACAGGTCTGCCACACCCTCGACCCTCTGCAGTTCGCATACCAGGAGAAGGTGGGAGTGGAAGATGCCATCATCTACATGCTACACCGATCCCTCTCCCACTTGGACAGAAGCAGTGGTGCTGTAAGAATTATGTTTCTGGACTTCTCTAGCTCCTTCAACACCATCCAACCTCTGCTCCTTAGGGACAAGCTGACAGAGATGGGAGTAGATTCATACCTGGTGGCATGGATCGTGGACTATCTTACAAACGAACCTCAGTATGTGCATCTCGGGAACTGCAGGTCTGACATTGTGGTCAGCAACACAGGAGCGCCGCAGGGGACTGTACTTTCTCCGATCCTGTTCAGCCTATATACATCGGACTTCCAATACAACTCAGAGTCCTGCCACGTGCAAAAGTTTGCTGACGACACTACTATCGTGGTCTGCATCAGGAGTGGGCAGGAGGAGGAGTATAGGAACCTAATCAAGGACTTTGTTAAATGGTGCGACTCAAACCACCTACAACTGAACACCAGCAAAACCAAGGAGCTGGTGGTGGATTTTAGGAGGCCCAGGCCCCTCCTGGACCCCATGATCATCAGAGGTGACTGTGTGCAGAGGGTGCAGACCTATAAATACCTGGGAGTGCAGCTGGATGATAAATTGGACTGGACTGCCAATACTGATTCTCTGTGCAAGAGAGGACAGAGCTGACTATACTTCCTTAGAAGGCTGGCGTCCTTCAACATCTGCAATAAGATGCTGCAGATGTTCTATCAGATGGTTGTGGCGAGCGCCCACTTCTATGCAGTCGTGTGCTGGGGAGGCAGCATAAAGAAGAAGGACGCCTCACGCCTGGACAAACTGGTGAGGAAGGCAGGCTCTATTGTAGGCACGGAGCTGGACGGTTTGACATCTGTGGCAGAGCGACAGGCGCTGAGCAGGCTCCTATCAATCATGGAGAATGCACTGCATCCACTAAACAGTATTATCTCCAGACAGAGGAGCAGCTTCAGTGACAAACTGCTGTCACTGTTCTGCTCCACTGACAGACTGAGGAGATTGTTCCTCCCCCAAACTATGCGACTCTTCAGTTTCACCCAGGGGGGGGTAAACGTTAACATTATTCAAAGTTATTGTCTGTTTTACCTGCATTTTTATTTCTCTTTAATATTGTTTTTATCAGTATGCTGCTGCTGGAGTAAGTGAATTTCCCCTTGGGATTAATAAAGTATCTATCTGGATTTAATGCACTGACATGCAAAAGCCAGTAAGACAAATGTTTAAGGTATGCACTGGTCTCACGCTCACCCACAAGACGTAAGCAAGTCACAGTGCAGCAGAATACGTCACTAACCTTAAAGACACAAACGTAAGTCAATCCAGATGATCATATCGTGCCCTCCAAGCTACTATCCATATGCCTGCAATGATTCACGAGACACTGCTTCACAGACACACACGCTGTCTTTTCTTCTTTTCTGACTGGATGCATTTTTACAGTGCAACTGTATTGATTACAAAATTGGAATAATAAAATCTAACTTCATATAAGTTATTTTTCAAGATTTTTTTTTTCATGTTTATCAACTCTCTGACATCAAGCTGAGCACAGCAGGAATAAAGTTGACTCACCCACGCTGGGTCCCATGGCACCTCCACAAGAACGCAAAGTGTGCAGACAATGAAGGGATCTCAAAACTTTTGGAATCCACTGTATGTAGGCTTCCAAATGTTCTGGAAGTTACATTGTTTCCAACAACAGTCATTCTGAGAAGCTATGTGTTTTTAAATGTCAGCTTTGAATATTTGAAATTAAATTCAATCTTAAGTGGCTTTTTGGTTTCATGTTTGCTGTTCTGAATTTTGGTGTTTTCTTTTGAATAATTTGAACATTTCCGTGTAGAAATCTGGACAGACTATAGATATTCCAAAAAGACTGTGCAAGTCTAAACTGAAACAAAAGATCTTCAGGCCTTTCCAGTCCTGGAGACCCCCATTTGGCTGCAGATTTTTGTACTGATAAGTTTTTGTTCCAACAAGTTTAACAATCAGTGAGTCATTTTTACCTCAGACTTGGTATTTAATCCAGGGCTGTGGAGTCGGTAGATAAATTCTTTGACTCCAACTCCTTAGTTCCGGTACTTCTGACTCTGACTTCTCTGTATTTAATATGCTAATGTATTTTCCATGTTGATTGAAGGCAACATACACGTCATTTAAACACAGAACTACTGGCTAGGAAGCTGACTCTCTACCGTATTGGCCAGTTAAACAAAAGACAAAAAAATGATAACAATAAGGTTTTATTTATTGTTTTTATCAAGTGGCTATAAAGCAGTAGCATGCATAAAAATCAGGAACAGGAACTTTACCAGTTCAAAAAATATAAGCCACATTCTTCTGTAGTTTTAAAGCAAAAAAAGCTTAACTACAGTAGTTCAGTAGTTCATTATTGCATGGCACAGTACCTGATGCACTAACAGTGTCAGTCATTAAACCATTACTTAAAAAGTCAGACCTGGACCCACACATACTAAATAATTATAGGCCTATTTCAAATCTACCGTTTCTCTTTAAAATACTAGAAAAAGTAGTCGCCAATCAGCTTCAGTCATACCTTATGCATTACAATTTATTTGAGAAATTCCAGTCTGGTTTTCGCACTGGTCATAGTACAGAAACGGCACTAACGCGGGTTGTAAACGACATTCTGATATCCTCTGATGAAGGAAAGTCCACTGTAATTATGTTGTTGGACTTAAGTGCAGCGTTTGACACCATCGACCATTCTATTTTACTGCACAGGCTAGAAAATGATGTTGGGCTTACAGGCACTGTGCTCGCTTGGTTTAGTTCTTATTTATCAAATCGATTCCAATATGTACAGAAATGTGCTGACAGTACTCCATCATTATACAGAGAAGTTCAATATGGTGTCCCGCAGGGCTCAGTACTGGGACCTTTACTGTTTTCACTTTACATGCTTCCACTGGGATCTATCATTAGGAAACATAATGTTAATTTTCACTCGTATGCAGATGACACCCAGTTGTACCTTTCATTTAAATCAGATGAAGTTTCTCCGATGTTGTCTTTAATTAGTTGTGTTAGCGAATTAAAGGAGTGGATGAATGAGAACTGGGCAACACGATGGCGCAGTGGTAGTGCTGCTGCCTCGCAGTTAGGAGACCTGTTAGGAGAGCAGATTAGGTGGATTGGCGATTCTGAATTGGCCCTAGTGTGTGCTTGGTGTGTTTGTGTGTGTCCTGCGGTGGGTTGGCACCCTGCCCGGGATTGTTTCGTGCCCTGTGTTGGCTGGGTTTGGCTCCAGCAGACCCCCGTGACCTTGTGTTCGGATTCAGCGGGTTAGAAAATGGATGGATGGATGAATGAGAACTACTTGTCTTTAAACACAAATAAAACAGAGATGTTAATTGTTGGAGGGAATGACGCTGATCACAACAATATTTTGTCATCATTTAATTCAGTTGGAATCCCAATTAATTTTACTGAATCAGCCCGCAATCTAGGAGTTATCTTTGACTCTAGCATGTCATTTAAAGTGCATACTACAAAGTTGTCCAAAACATGTTTCTTCCATCTTAAAAATATTAGGAAATTAAGGCGCTTTCTAAATAAACAGTATTCTGAGAAATTAATTCATGCATTTATCTCTAGTAGAATTGACTACTGCAATGCGGTGTTCACTGGATGTTCAAACTGTTCTCTATACAGCCTCCAGTTAATCCAAAATGCGGTTGCAAGAATTATTACTAGAACAAGAAAATACGAACACATAACTCCAGTTCTTAAATCCTTACACTGGCTCCCGGTTAAGTTTAGGACAGATTTCAAAATTCTTCTTTTAACATATAAAGCATTAAATGGCCAAGGTCCGGCTTACTTGTCTGAACTTATCATGACTTACAAACCTGAGCACACATTAAGATCTCAAGATGCTGGTCTGCTTATGGTTCTAAGGATTAATAAAATAACAATGGGAGGTCGAGCTTTTAGTTACAGGGCCCCTAAAGTGTGGAATGGTCTGCCTGCTACTATAAGAGATGCCCCTTCGGTCTCCGCTTTTAAATCCCGGCTGAAGACTCACTATTTCAGTTTAGCATATCCTGATTAGAGCTGCTGATTAACTGTACAGACTGCATCTCTGTTGTTAGTCATTAGCACTTAAACATAAGTAACATGACAGTTATAATTGTATACTAACCCTCACTTATTCTGTTTTTCTTCTCGGTACTCAAATGTGGCACTTGGTGCCACGGCCCGCCTGCCAAGTTGTTTTGCCTGCCTAAGGTAAAGTCATCCCTGATGGAGGATCACAGGAACCCTGGGAAAGAGGGGTCCTTTCATCGGATTGGCTGGCCCAACACTCTTTCAGCCGTGGAATGGCCAAATGGGGGAGGCAGCTTGATGGATGAGGTCTCCAGGAGTCTAAAATTATCCAAATCTTATTATGTGATATCATCTACTGTTAAATTCTGCTCCGTACTTCTAAAAAAAATTAATTTTTATTTTTTATTGAGGATTTGTTCTGTTCTGTGTACTGCATTGTATTGTATTGACCCCCTTCTTTTGACACCCACTGCACGCCCAACCTACCTGGAAAGGGGTCTCTCTTTGAACTGCCTTTCCCAAGGTTTCTTCCATTTTTTCCCTACAAGGTTTTTTTTGGGAGTTTTTCCTTGTCTTCCTAGAGAGTCAAGGCTGGGGGGCTGTCAAGAGGCAGGGCTTGTTAAAGCCCATTGCGGCACTTCATGTGTGATTTTGGGCTATACAAAAATAAACTGTATTGTATTGTATTGTACATGAACAAAAAACAAAACCAAAAGCTGGAAAAACTAAAACAGTTTATATATTAAACTTGGAATACAGTTGTAGAGTTGAATAGCTGTTAAATGTAATCCAAAATTAACTCAATGCAGTGTTCTAAGAAACAGAATTGCTTCTGCCAGATCCTCTTTCATAGAAGCTCTTAAATCTGACTTGATTATTTTTAGAGCTGAAAGTAGCCTTTCAACACTGACTTGGGTGGGAGGCATTGTGGTTACAGCTCTAGCCACATAACTAATAATCTCTGGATCAACAAGGATGGCTTCTTCTACAGTCAGTTTCGATGAGTGATCATACTTTTCAACCACTTTTAATTCTTTAAAAAATTCATGCTGGAATCTCTTTATTTGGACATTTACTGGTCGTTTATCTTTCAAGCATTGGTGACGTTGCTTTGCTTTTGAAACTTCCATTTTGTCCAAGTAGGAATCAAAGTCTAATTCTTCATTTGAAGAGGATGATCCTGAGTTACCAGTGTTTGTAGCTTCATCCAGTGGTGATGTTTCAGGCAGCAGTAGTCCCTTCATGTGAACTGCTACATCATAGAGAGCCTTTTTTCCATTAGCAATCTTGTCTGTCTACACTGTACTTACAAACGTTAAGTATGTTTCATTTCGTGCCGTGCCCCGTAACGAACTTTCGAAAATAACATCTTCTTTTTGGCGGTACTCACCTTTATGCTTTTTGCCGGTTCTCACTGTGGTATAGCGGGTCCGCAACTTCAAAAAAAAGGGCCAGTTTTAAATCCATAGACCTGTGCCACTCTCTGTGGGCGCGATTGCACAACTGCGAGGAGTTAATGAGGTAGTTGGAGCATTAGCTGTGGCACTTTAGGGGCTAGTTTGCCCCACTGAGCATCCAGGTGGAGTGTGGCGAGCAAGACAGGTGCACTCCCTAGGCTTCCAAGGTGCGACCACGTGAGCGCAAAAGAAGAAGGGAGGAGAGCCGACCTCGGACAGTCTGGCCGTGATGCCTAGAGGCAGCCAAGATGGAGGTTGGCTGAAAGGAGCTCGTGGCAGCTGAGTCTCTGCCGACTACACGAGCAATGGGTGAGCCGGGGAGAAAGAGAAGGAGGTGGGCTGAGATCAGGAGGAGTTAAATCCATTAAAATCTGCAGACTAGCTGTTGAGTATTTTATCCCCAATTTTCATTGGATTTTTATGAATTTATATATGTGCTTTGTTTTTAAACACTGCACCATTGACACTTTTGTTGATTTTACTTTTGTGTTGCCTGTTTTGTAATAAAAGCACTTGAGCACTTTTTCCACCATGTTCTGGCATCATCAGTGAATTGTCCTCTTTATGTCAGCTCATCTCGGTCTTAACTATCGACGGTGTTGATTCAGAAGACTCCCATGTGGGAAGAGGGAGTCTGTAGGGGACCAGCATTGTCACACTCACCATTATGCCGTAAGGAACTTTCGGAACTGACCTCTCCTTTTGGCGGTTTCATTCCTTATTTATGTTAACAGAGGATTTATTTCACGGCAGAGACACACAAGGGCCGCCCCCGGTCCCCTTTCCTTTTTCCACATGGCCACTGTCCATGCACCTACCAGATGGTTGGCTCCCTGCCTATATACATTAACGACATTCCACGCTCATATGCCTCCTCACTCGCTTCCTTACTTTCCTCAACTGTTCGTTGTGCTCACTGCTCCCTTCTTCTTTACTCCACCGCTTCAAGCCTGTTATTGTTCGCCTTGCTTCACGTCTTCCTGCTGGTGACTCCTGCCTTTTCGTTTACTCCACCGCTTTACTACTGCTTTAACACTTTGGCACCAGGCTTCAGATCAGATCTCTGCACAAGAACCTCATTGAGGCAACTGTCTTCACTGGAACTGGCTCAGGGGAGACTGTATTTATTCCTTGCATCCCTCTTGTGCCCTCTCACCTCCCATTCCAATTCAAACACCTCCAATTTCCAATAAGGGTCTGCTTCGCTATGTTAATAAATAAGTCACAGGGCCAGACTCTAAAAAAGGAAAGCATTGACTTGAAACAAGATTGCTTCTCACATGGCCAACTGTACGTTGCATACTCAAGAGTAAGCTCAGTATTTTACAGCCCAAGGGCAGAACTGCAAACATTGTTTACAACGAGATCCTTGCATCCTAAAAATGTACATTTCTCATACACAACATTTACAATCATAAACTCTTTACAATCTTCAAATTCACTGTCTCTACTAAAATAAGCCTACGACCATTACATTGACAATCATGTTACGTTATTTTTAAAATGTTTCTTATCTTTTTCATAACTTCTTTAACACACTACTTCTCCGCTGCAACGCGTGGGTATTTTGCTAGTGGTGTATAAAGCCTTAATTAATATTGCTTCTTTGTATATGTTAGAGTGTCTGTCCTCCTACATTCCATGTTGTAACTTAGATCTTCTAATATCAACCTGCTTAAAATTCCAAGAACCAAGAAGAAATGAAGTGGTGAGTTGACCACCACCACCACCTGATCAAAGTCCTGTGCAACAGCCTGTGATGTCTGAAAGAACGCGGACACCACAACTTATCAAAAGACCCACTACATTGAATCCTCTAAGATTCTAACTATAACGCACTACTTAAGTACATTTGTTAGGTAGATTGCTCAGTCCAGGCTGGGTGGTCATTTGGTCAGGAACCCCTGCAGATTTTGTTTTGTTCTCCACCTTAACTGGAGTTTTTTTTTTCTTGTTTTTCCACCCACCCTGGCCATCTGACCTTATCATTGGATTGTCATTTAGACACTTTTAAAATAATTCTATATTTAAGGACTATACTTCTCTTCATTACAGTATATATCTTTCTTATGTAAGTGTGCATTATTTATGTATCTTTTGTGTACTATTTCCATCCATCCATCCATTTTCCAACCCGCTGAATCTGAACACAGGGTCACGGGGGTCAGCTGGAGCCAATCCCAGCCAACACAGGGCACAAGGCAGGAACCAATCCCGGGCAGGGTGCCAACCCACCGCAGTTGTGTACTATTTATTATTTTTATTATCTGATTTTAATTTGTTTTTCTTTGCATGTAACTATTTCTTTGAAATCTTGTAAAGCATCTTGAGCATGAAAATGTACTATAGAAATAAGTGTTGTTGTTCCTGGTCAGGCAGGAGTCCCATAAAGTAGGGATTGTAAATCCCAGTAGCACCCCCTGGCAGCACGCTCAGAACCCATCATTGGCTGCATTCAGGATTCCCAGCCTGCCCTGTGGGTATCTGAAAGGGTAAAAAAGACCAAGGACACAGTCATCTTATCATATCAGGGGAATAAGTATTCACAAGCCGTTGTCTCCGCTGATCCTTCCATTGTACTGTGTCCTCCTAACTGTACTGGTCGGGACGCCTGCCATTGCGTGCTGTCCATTACAATTATTATGATTTACATTCTGCTATTCCAGGTTATTCTGGTTATTGAAGCCGTTATTTGTAAATGATCACATTTCTGTGTTTGTCACTAAAGTAGCTGCAGCCTTTCATCACTCAGCATCATTTGCTTTGATGTGTACTGCTTGTGATGTTAAATGACATTATTTGGATAGAATAAAATGAGCAAACCCCACAGAAATGGGTGAATTAATAGGAAAATGGGAAAAAATACAAGCATTTATAAATCTCTTAATGAATATGAATTTTAAACTACTGTACTTTTAAAAATTCAGAATAAGAAATAAAGAAAAGAGAAGGGCTAAACAATGAGATCAATTAGAGGTAAAATGACGCATTAACTGGGAAAACTGGTTGAAACAAAAATGTGTAGCTTTTATGAGTGCAGAAGGACTTGGAAAAGGAACCCACTGCTTTAAGTGATTGAATTCAGTATAAAAAATAGGCATGGATCAATACCCCAAAATCCAGCAGAGTTAAGGAAATACTTGGACTGAGTAAATAAATGGGAAGACTA
The DNA here is from genome assembly GCF_900747795.2 of Erpetoichthys calabaricus. Classification (NCBI taxonomy): domain Eukaryota; kingdom Metazoa; phylum Chordata; class Cladistia; order Polypteriformes; family Polypteridae; genus Erpetoichthys; species Erpetoichthys calabaricus. The sequence continues at coordinate 114,643,142 of NC_041397.2, forward strand.
CACTGAAACAGCTGTGGTTGCCAGCCCTAATACTGAGGTAGCTGGACTCTATCAGTGGGTCGAATCATCAAGTAGTATAGAAAATCGGTCATTTCTACGTATTAGAAAACTATTATAAACACATGAGAAAAGTAGACACTATATTTTATTAAGATGTAAGAGTTGGGATTTAAAAAGCTCATGCCTACTGTATATATTTGTATTACCCTGTATAAGCCACAGAACACCATTATCTCTGAAGTTAAAGTCTGGACTTGGAGGAGAGTTGAGACGAGATGGGCCCCTTGATAAGAAGGGGAATGTAAACTCTTGGGTTGTAAATAATTGGTGAGAAATTGGAAAGAAGGGAGTGCAGGTAAGGGGTTGTCAGACAGATATGATTGACAGCGAAGAGTTTGACACCTACCCAGCCGAGAGATAATGGTAGATTAATTAGGGGCAAGACTAGAGCAATGGAATTCTAGAAGTCAGATGAGGAAGAATAATGGCTGAAATGATAAGAATTGTAATAAAAGTAACAGATTCCCATTGCTGGGGGCTCATTGTTCCATCTTAAGTGAGTCTGTATGCGCGCCATACAATAAAGCTTAATTCTGCTGTCTGTTCGGAGTCTCTGAGTGCCTTCATTGGGTCTAAGGGTTCCCGTGTCAGCCTGCTTCAACAGTAGCTGAAAACCTTGGTGGGCCAAATATGACTCTACAAGTGAAACCTGAATAAGTTGTAATTGATCAATGACACTAGGAAACAGCAGGGAGGACTGTGGGTGGATCATGGGATGGAGGTGAAGTAAAGCCTTGGGGGGTAGCAGCTAGAAACAGTCATTTCATATAATGACTATGAGGAAAAGGGAAGAGAAAATAACCATTGATTTATTCATTTTCGGCTTACAATGATTCATATTCTAAAACTGCTTGCTGCTGTAGGACTTTTTTCTTTACAGAGTTAATCATTGAAACAAACTATATTTTTTCTTGGAGGCCACATGAAATATTCAAAAAGAAAAATGACCAAATGCTTTCTGTTAACTTTTATAGGGAGGCAGGCTATTAGGCTTCACGTTCTAGATAACAAAAACACCTGCTTAGGTTGTAAAGATTCTTTTCATAGGTCAATGACTCTTTTAAAGCAAACCTATAATGGTGTAATTTTATTTTGTTTAAATACATGCATTAAACTTATTTATCAGTTAATTTTCTGAACCAACTTTTCATATATATAAAATCAATATTATTTCCAGAATTATACATTACAAGGGAAGTGTCACAATACAACAATCAAACACATATTGCTATAAGTAAAAGTCCAATCCACAGTACAATCCTTCCATTATCCAACCCGCTGAATCTGAACACAGGGTCACGGGGGTCTGCTGGAGCCAATCCCAGCCAACACAGGAACCAATCCCAGGCAGGGTGCCAACCCACCGCAGGACACACCAAGCACACACTAGGGCCAATTTAGAATCACCAATCCACCTAACCTGCATGTCTTTGGACTGTGGGAGGAAACCCACGCAGACACGGGGAGAACATGCAAACTCCACACAGGGAGGACCTGGGAAGCGAACCCAGGTCCCCCCAACTGCGAGGCAGCAGCGCTACCCACTGCGCCACCGTGCCGCCCCACAGTACAATCAATTTAGTAAAATACAGAAAGTGTTAAGATTTGCTAATCTTAAACAGCATTGAACCCCCCCCAACCCCCCCCCCCCCCCCCCCCCCAAGCCCAAAATACCAAGTCCATGCGCTATTTAGTAACAAGAAACCCATCATATTGATTAAAACAGCAGAAGTAAACAGAGACATTGGCAGGAGCCCGGCAGACTTACTTTAAAATAACATTAATGAATTCTTGACAGATTCTGAGGGTCTGCACTCTTCAATGCAAAGAAAATTTAATTTAATGGGAGGTACATTGGGAGTTTTCCAGTTGAACAAAATTAGTTCACACAATGATCACAATTTGAATAAAACTCCTAAAATACCTTAGATCATTTAAATCTTGAGTGGGGTGTCCAATAAACAAACTGTAGAAGAATTACAGTGTGTTTCATACAAATTGGTGAAGAATGAATATTATCAATAAGCAAATTGTATTTCCTGCCTACAATATTAACAGGGAGATCATTTAGAGGTGCACAAAAAAAGTCTAGAAATGTTGTTACTTTTATTACGAGGTAAAATATTTTCAAGTTAATGAGATTCTTTTTAACAAAGTATTTGACTTGTAAATTGTACAGTAAGTGTGTTAGGAGAATTACATATTTACAATATACTTGTTCTTTCAATAATTACATGGAAAAGGCCCAGAATAAGACCAAAGGGAAATTAATTCTGCCTTTGTTGACTGAGAAGCAGCGCTGGTGACAATCATCCAATATTCCCTCTGAAAGTGGGATATACTGAACTGAAGAGACACCTCAATGTGTTTCAGACTGCTGCGTCATTCATTTGGGACAGAAATTACAGGTAAAATTGACAGAAACTATCATGCTGTAAGTGTCTTTTATTTATTTTTCTTCTTTCAGTCATTTAAATGATTCCATATCTGTTGGGCAGTGTTTGCAATGCTTGTTCCTTAATCGTGTTCATTTTCCTTTGATAAATAATAATACTAAATAATACATTTTATTTATATAGCACCTTTCCCATGTTCAAGGTGCTTGACAGAGTCACAGAAAGAACAGCAGGTATATGTAACACTAGATACAAATATTTTTTGCATAGAACACTAAAACAGATAAATACAGGATATACAAAGCATTAAGAAAAGCATTAAGCAGAATAAAATATAATAAACTAGAGTAAGATACTAAATTCAATACTAGAAGAAAGGCCTGAATAATTAACATAATTTGTGATATAGCACACACACAAATTATCCTGAGCATCTGAAAAGAGAGGTAAACTGAAAGAAGGGGCAGAATGTCAGTTTAAGCTAAAGGCCTTCCTGAACAAATGAGTTTTAAGATGTCTCTCTATTATATAAAAAAATCCTGGGACGAGATGAGACTTTTTAGCCTGGGACGAGACGTGACTTTTTCAGAGAGATACTTTCAAGTCCCGCGAGACGAGACTTTGCACCAAGAGATTTAACCACGTCCGGAGCCGGAAATTAAAGACAAAGAGTAGATGACAAAGTAGAACGTCGTAAAGAATTCAAAAATGCTGGCGCGATACAAATACAGAGCAGGTTCGAGATGAAAGTACTAAAATTCAAAAGCCTCAAAAAAAATGAGAGTAAAAATCACATTAGTGCAAACAAATGGCAATTATTACTCTGTGAAATAACAGAACAGTGAAAAGAGATTGAATACATTGTTTGGATTTAAACTTTAAGTCGGAAACTTGTAGATCTTCTAATTCGTGTTGCCATCAGGGAAAAGTAGCATTTCTTCCCAATGAAGATTTATTGTTTGGTGAAAGTAAAATCCACATATGCGAGCAACAAGGATGCGAAGTGGCTGGAGCATAGCGCAGGACGGGGAGATGGTGAGCAAAACAAGCAGGGGGCAAAGCCCCTAGTTTTTTAAAAGAATGAATTAAATCTGCTGAACTTATTAATTTTGAGAGGTCATTCCAAGTCTGCGTGCTATACAGCTGAAGGCCCTGTCACCCATAGAGTGCAGGTTAGGGTGAGGCACGACATAATTGCCAGAATCAGACGACCTTAGTGGGTGAACAGGAGCACAGTGACGGAGAAGGTCACTGATGTAGCCCGGTGCAAGGCCATTTAAAGCTTTGTAGGTTAACAATAGAATTTTATATTCTACTAGCCATGTACGCCCAACTACATTGCGCGTGTTAAAGTTGTCTGTGAAGGGCTCCCTGTTTAAACGCGGCTGCCAGTCGTGAACTGGGCCCTTCCTCGCACAGCATTATGATTTTTTATAAGGGAAACAAAATTACAAAACAAAACCCTTGGACATTGATTCGATAGGAACGGCCTACGCAAAATCACTATCCGAATAGTAGTTATGTGCTTCACTGACATGTGAGCAAGCCACGGTACAACTGTGAGACGCGCAGCACTTGCCGGCTACGACGTAACAATAATAATTTCCGGAACATGCTGTTACGTTGTCATTCATTTTACCCACTGTCTTTCTTTCATTCATATGTTACGTAGGCACGTACCTTTTATCTTCGGCAATCTCGTTCTCTAACCAGGCCTCAGGAGCTAACCAGCGTAACACTGTCCACCACCCCTTTCATTATTCCGGCACATTGTTGACATCTGTGAGTAACAACAATGTACTAAACTGGAAGGTGGTCTACGCATGCGTGGAATTCGCGGACAAACAAAGATCAAGATCCAAATGAAGATTATATATAAAGATTTGTTTAGTTTGAATGTCTGTGTTTTGAGGTGTGACTGGAGTACTACAGTCTTCAGTAGTATAAGCCTGGAGGAGATTCTTAATGCAATGCCTATGTTTTAGCTGTCTCTCTACTGCCATCTAGTGCTTCTTCTTCTAATTCATTCGCGGACAAACAAAGATGAAGATCCAAATGAAGATTATATATAGAGATCCTGTAAAACACACGGAGCCAGTGAAGACAAAGCAGCAGGATGGGTGTTACTGTATATGCTTGCTGTTGCTGGTTCGTGTAAGGACTCTTCCAGCAGACTTTTGAATCATTTGAAGCTGTGATATAAGATTAGAAGTGGCACCTGTCCGTAGGGACTTACAATAATCGATACGGGATGTTTCTCATCCTATAACTTTCTCATGGTAGCCATCACCAGCTTCTGGACATCTAGCTGATGAGGTTCTTTTCAGAGTGGCTGCACCTCTGCCTCCTGCTGTCAATCCATGGATTGAAAGGATTATCTGAACAAGCCAGCACGTCATGAAACACATTCTGATTGTTGATATGCTAGGGAGGTGATTAAAAAGGATACTTGGTATCTGGTGACTAGCACAGCCACATAAAGGCAAAGAACACCAAGGTGAATCATTTACATTGTACTGCCCCAAACCCTACATTCTTGAAGCACAACCTCAAAAGGTCTTTTGCCCAAAACCTGTCTCTTGCAACAGTTACTGCTCTGCTGTGGGATCATAGGAAGTCAATAACGTCCAGTCACAAAAGACAGGGAAATGGTCACCTCAGTAATACAAAATAAATACATGTGATTATTTCATGACTGACCTGTGGGGTGCCTGGCACAATTACTCCATAATGTATGATGCACAAAACATTCCATTAGGATGGCATGGTGACACAGTCATCAGCATTGTTGCCTCTCAGCTAATGGACCCAGTTACTGTCTGGGATGAGGCTACATGTTCACACTGCATCTGCATACGCTCTTCTACAGGTAAACCTGTGCAGGTTAATCTACTTGACAACTAGCGTGTGTGCATTAGAGCTCTGCGATAGGCTGGTAACCCCTGGATTTGATAACGAATACATTTCCTTATGCAATTAAATTTTGCATGGTTTTGCACCTTACTGTTTTATATTTGATTATCTGTGCAAGCAATCTCTGTCTTCAGAGGCCGTTATATACAGTATGTTGAAAGTTGAAATTAAACTGTCATTTCACACTTGCAGCTGTATATAATACCACTGCAGACCTGTGAGCACTGCTTTCCCTCCAGTTATAAGAATACATTTCAAGGGGGATTTAAGTGTTAAAAGTTTCAGGACTTGAGATAGTCGCCTTTTGATCTGTTTTAGTGATGATGTTCAACTCAACAGATTGCTTTCAACAAGTGAATTTTGCTTTTCCTAGTAGCAACACTTGAAATGTTCAAAGCTGCTGCAATTTTAAAACATAACCATCTAATTAGTTTACTCCCACACTCTCTGTGGATGTAAAGTGGAACTTCCTGTTAATGATATATCAAGAATGTGGCCTTTGAACACATTATTATTCATAAGCCACATAGTTGTGCTATATAGTTTGCTTAAACTCAACATGTGTATCTCATGGTGCTTAAAAATGGTTTTCTATAGCTATTTTATACAGTCACATTAAGTAAACAAGGAAGAATAAAATGCAGGATATGCCATCATTTTAAGATTGTCTCACTTGTCCCCTGAATCAGTGCAGTTACTAAAGGTTTGATTCCTTCCTTTTATATTAATTTGTAAACTCATTTACATATGGCTAAAAGTAAATATACATCTTTCTTTTGCTTTAATATTACAATATTTGGCTGTTTATTAACCATATGGCTATGGAGAGTACACTAGTGTGAGTGCCAGTGGTCCTGTATTGTTTACCAGAAAGGAGCAGAGAACAAAGTGACCGTGTGGGACGGCTGAGGTCTTTAATTTTCCTGTTTGCCTTTCTATGGCAGTGAGGTTATGTCCTGAGCAGAAGGCAGCTGGGTGCCCTTAATGCTTTACGTTTTTAAGCCAAGCAGGTGCTGTATCTGTTTAGACCAGCGGATTCCAAACTTGGCCCTGGGGATCCCATGTGGCTGCAGATTTGTGTTCCAACTTGATTCACAATCACTGATAATGATAGACTATACAGTAGCTGATCTCATTTAGTTGGCTGGTCTTTTTTTCTCTTCTCCTAATCTGCATTCTAAAAAGCACAGCAGTATGATTTTACATTTATTAAACATTTGGAAGTATTTTTATTTTTGCTATAGCTTTAAATGCTTGTTGTTTTCATATTATTTTTCACTTTTTCTGTGTAGTTTGCTCTGTTTATTGTATCCATCCATCCATCCATTATCCAACCCGCTGAATCCTAACCACAGGGTCACGGGGGTCTGCTGGAGCCAATCCCAGCCAACACAGGGCACATGCAGGAACCAATCCCGGGCAGGGTGCCAACCCACCACAGGACACACACAAACACACCCACACACCAAGCACACACTAGGGCCAATTTAGAATCGCCAATCCACCTAACCAGCATGTCTTTGGACTGTGGGAGGAAACCGGAGCACCCGGAGGAAACTTATTGTATCCTAAAAATGACAATTAAAAACAAGCAGAGCAGACACCAGGGCAGACAACACTGAATGATGAAAGGCTGCAACTACTACAGCATCATGCCCACTGATTAGTACATAATGGATTAAATAACCAGGATACCTGGTTAATACATTTTAGTAATAATTTACCAAACTTAGTTATGTAAATTCATCATTTAACCACAAAAACACAGAAACTGAGAAATAACAGCTCACTTAATTAGACTAGGAATCCAATTAAAATCAGTAGTTGGTTGGAACAAAAACCTGCAGCCATAATCGGTCCCCAAGACTAAATTTGGGAACCACTGGTTTAGACCACACTGAGGTGCAAATGTTGGAACACTCTTACACTTGGTGTTGAAAGATAATTGTAATTATTAAATCTTAAAATGAATTACTTATTTTTGAATATGTAGATCAGAGAAAGGCACATCTGCATGTGATAGAGAAACCCTGCATCAACACTTCTAGAAAGGATAAAGGAAGAATTTTGAGGCGGCAGAGTCTGATCTGAATCTCTGCTGGTTCTCGCTATATAGTAATCAATCAATCAGTCTTTGTTTTAAGTAAAACTTTTAATACAGATCAGGACATGGAGGCATGTCTAGCAGTACCATTTTTAAACTGCAATAAATGGATTAGAACGTGGTAATGAAGCACTGTGACGCTGGAATGGCTGTTGGAGCTCCTGATGCCCTCAATCCTGGTCTCCGCCACGTTGTGGTCAGGTGGTTATAGTGAAATTAACGGATGATAATTTATTAATGTTAAAGTCCAGGGCTACGTAACTTGTGATTTTGCAGCTCAATGACACAAAATACACAGGTTGGAAACCAGTCAGGGTTTGGTACCTACCTGATGCCCAGTTACAGCTGGGGTAGTCTTTGGTGAGTAAGTGGGTTCAGAAAATGTATTTGCACAATACACTTTTTAATAAGGCAGATGTCTTAAATTAAAAACATTTGATGCAAATTAACATCAAATACAATTAATGAGTCTTTTTAAAAAGTGGCCTATACAACAAAATAGATTATTTTAAACTACACATATAAACATTCAGTAAACAGCATAATTTTGGAACAGAGCCTCGGAGTAGACAGGAGGCACTAGTGTATAAGTCTATAGATTTAACTAATATATTTTCACATAATTATTATAATAGCAATCAATGGATATTTAGAAATGTGAATCAGTGCAGGGCCTCAGAGGCTGAGTGTCTGATCAGATCCATTTCACCACCTTGGACAGTATCAACACATAGTGTGGTTATTTCAGAATTTTCTCTACCATTGACCCTTCAACCATCCACAGAGTCCCAATAACATACTGTAACTAGTTCAAAAGAAAAATGTTTAAAACTTTCCCAAACAGTTTTATGTTCTCAGAATACTTTCATAGACACCCATGGAAAGTACACTCTGCGAAAAAATATATTCTACAAGAAGTGGGGGTTCAGTTTTTCATGAAAACTGTCAACAAAGGCTGGCATATATATCCATATATACATAGAGAAAAGCCAAGCAAAATGACACCTTTTATTGGCTAACTAAAAAGATTACAATATTGTATTATATTGTATAATATTACATATTGTAATCTTTTTAGTTAGCCAATAAAAGGTGTCATTTTGCTTGGCTTTTCTCTACATTCATAATGGCTAACACGGTACAACACCCTAGTACTACATATATACATAGAAATAGTTATGTATGTGCATTATGCCTGTGATTGCCAGTAGAAGGCTGGACATTGGCCTTACAATAATTAGGCAATAAACGTGCAGGGGTGGATGATAGAACACACATATTATTTCTAGGGCACACCAACAATGTATCTATGGTCCATTTGATTATTGCAAAAACAAGTGAGTAGGTTTAATACTGGAAAATTGTTAATCTTCAGAAGATCGTCGTATCAGTGTATCCTAAGATATGTTGGCAGTATCAGGTGTCAAAGTAGAAAAGGTTAGTGATGAAAGACTCACATACAGCAGACAGAACTGAGAGACCTAGACTGACAGATTATGTGACAGGCGTTATTTTCCACCATGTATAGAAATATGACTTTATCTGTGGATTGTATATACTCTTTGACTGCTTGAGTTATTATCTTACCTGTCTAATTTTCTTTCCAGAGATATGCATGTTAGGTTCATTAGCACAGTCAGAGCATTACCATCACCAGTTGCCTTTGAAGAGATGTCAAGCTCAAGCATTCTGCACTGCTGCTGGGTCATTTTCATTGGTCCCTTAGGAATAATGGTCACTGAATTTACATAAGGGAATGACAAAGGCAATGATGTAATACGTTTAATGATCAAATGGTACAAACCTGAACAATGGTGTAGTGTGGACACAGTCACGTGCTTTAGGAACTCAGTTTTGCTGCATGTAACCAGTACATTTGAATTTTTATAAATGAATAGCAGCTTGAAAAAAAGCAAACGCAGAAGTGCCAGACTGCTGGTGATAAGCCCATTCTGTCAAATTAACTAAATTTACGAGTACATAACTTTAACTGCTTAATTTAGGAAGTTTGTACAATTATGTTTGAGATTATGATCACTGTTAGTATGGTAGGGTGAACATTTTACGGGCTCTGTTTCTGTCAGTAACTGTTTATTTGCATCAGAGTTCATCTGTAAATAATGAAAAAGCTGTCAATCACCCTTTTCAGCACTCAGAGAATTTTTGTGCCAATTTCATCTCCTCTCATTTCATCTTGAAGTATCACACATTACTTTGAGCCCAAAGAGTCATTAGCTTGGAAAAAGTTTCCTGTGCAAGGTGAATTTCTGCAGCTGAAAAAGATGTGAGGTGGTGTAGTAGATTGACACAAAAATCTAATTTTCAAAGTATTTATTGGTACTGTATGATAGTGTATTTTATGGTATTATGGGTGCAAAGCACTGGAGTCAATGGAAGAAACCCACGAGATCTCAGAGAGAACTCACAAATTCCATACAGCAGCCACCTAAGCTAGATGAAAAGGGCACAGGGACTATTACAACTACAGTATTCACAAGATAAACCTATATCTGTGCTCCATGGCTTGGTTTAAATATATGACATGAGAATTCAGATAAAATTTCTAAGAAGCACCCTCCTAAAATGCATGTAATAATAATATTTGCATGTAAAAAACTAAAGAATGAAAAGCCTATATGGGGCAGCAGGTAAAATAATGACACCACATACTTTGAAGTTTTCATTGAGGTGTCTTCATTCCATACCTGACTTATTTCACATTGGCAACTAAATTAAATGAGAGTGTTTTTGATTATTTCTATCTGAGATTGAGTTTGTGACATCAACACGTAGTCTGCTAACAATCTTGTCCTACAAAAGGGACAGCACAAACTCCTCTAGAATCAAGGGTTCTTGTTGTAAATGACACCACTGATGGAGATCACGTCTACTGTAGTATGTAACCAAGAAATACCATTTTGATGCATTTGTGGACAACAAAATATACTATAAAACTGAGAGATCTCTTTCATTATTATACAGTATGTTTAGCATTCTTAGCTGTTAATATATGGGCTGCATGAGTGGGCAGTAGTAAATACTGTTACTTTATCTCCAGAAGATGGTTCAAATTGGCCACTGTATGTGTAGACTTTATATGTTTACCATCTGTCTGCATCAGCTTTCCTCTGACCACTTTGGTTTTCATTCCAGATATACACATGTCAGGTAAATTGGTGCAGTATGAGTAAGTCACTTTGTACTTACCCTGTTTGTCTACTGCCTTGTTTGTCTTTTTAATAAATGTATATTTTTAAATGTAAGTTGTTTTGAATTTGAAGAGATCAGTGTTTTTCTGTTTTTCCCTCATGTTGGGAGAGTAGTTCAATGTTGTTTTGTAACTAAACCAATTTCTGTATTGAAAAACTGTTGGCATGTATTGTGCTCTTTATCCTGATATTGATTTTTTCAGGGTGTAACTTTTATAGACTTTGTTGATTGAATCTCCCATCTCCCACTCAAAACATTCAGTAGATGGACATCAATAGTTGGAAAAAAGCCACAGTCATTTTGAGGTACAATTTTTGACAAACAATATACAGTAGTAGTCTGTGTAGTGGCTTGAAAATGGCAGATGGCCTTTAAGCCACAACACTGCATTGCTTATTCACAGTTTCAGCATAGCTACTAAATCACTATGCTCTGCCGGGTGGTTTGTAGCTTGGGAAGGGGATAGTTTACTAGTGAATTATGTAACTGAGTGGACATATTATACACGTAACCATTGGTATGAGCATACCTTCGGCCAGTTGTGCCCATTTAACTCAACAATCATTAATATTTTCTGGGCAATTGCCTATATTTGCACTGTGAAAAGTGCTTTTTTAGAGGAGGTTGTGACAAGGGGTGGCACAGTGGGTAGCACTGCTGCCTCGCAGTTGGGAGACCTGGGGACCTGGGTTTGCTTCCCGGGTCCTCCCTGCATGGAGTTTGCATGTTCTCCCCGTGTCTGCGTGGGTTTCCTCCGGGCACTCCGGTTTCCTCCAACAGTCCAAAGACATGCAGGTTAGCTGGATTGGCAATTCTAAATTGGCCCTAGTGTGTGCTTGGTGTGTGGCTGTTTTTGTGTGTGTCCTGCGGTGGGTTGGCACCCTGCCCGGGATTGGTTCCTGCCTTGTGCCCTGTGTTGGCTGGGATTGGCTCCGGCAGACCCCCGTGACCCTGTGTTCGGATTCAGCGGGTTGGAAAATGGATGGATGGATGGTTGTGACAAGCCATAACAAACAGACCTGACCCATTACTTTCAGGTAGAGGCCATGAGTGATCTGTACACAGATACGGGGTTCCTAGAAGAGCATAGTCCATAAATACCACAGCTTAAATGATAGTTACCCATACCTGTTAAATTTTATAAAAAATTCACTGAATATGCAAAATGTGTGAGTGTTTGTAAAGGAAAGGAACCATCAAGAAGCCAGAACTGTCTGCAAAATGCCACCTTGCACTCCGCCAATCTGGGCATACATTTATCAGTATTCCCCACTGAAGAACTGGATGATGATTGTTAGTACTGTATTCCAATGGCTTCTCTTTGGCCTGGATATGTTTGTATAAATGATTATGCCACATTTTATAGTGGGAGTGAAAGCTGCATTTTAAAGCAAGTTAAATATATATATATATATATATATATATATATATATATATATATATATATATATATATGTTGCCGTCAATGTGTGAAATTAGGTTTGTGTAGAATGCCAAAAATGGGACATCAAAGTAGGATTAAAATTTCAAACATTTCACAGGCATTCCATGCAATGCCAAAAAGTAAACTGGCAAGTCATTCTGTATAATGCCTAGATACTACAGTATATACAATGCCTATGGAAAGTTTATAAGTAACACAGATATTTTATTCTTTGCCTAAAAACATCACACATTCTATAGAATGCCTAGGCATTATATACAATACCCGCTTTTCACATATATACAGTATATGAGGTATATATGGTTACTGAAGGGTGTGTGTATAAAGGTTCAAGTATGTCCTGCGTTCAATAAAGAATACAATTCCAGGGAGCAAGCACCCTCTGCTGGAGCCACATTCTTACTCACACCCCTGCATTCACTTACATCAGGCCAATTAATGGTCACAAGAGAGAGCAGTGGGGATTGTCAGTGTGACCAAAAGGCTAATAAGGAGGCTGTTACTGGGCATATGGAAATCTGGTGTGGCTTGTTCAGCTTCTTAGCACTGAAGAGAAAATGACAAATAATACATGCATGGTAGTGATGCGGGAGGACAAACGAGCCCATTGAAAATCCAAGCACACATAGGAAGAGTGTAGAGAATCCACGCAAACAGTTGCTGAACCCCCGTCCTAAGAATTGTAAGGCAGCACCACTAGCCACAGAATGGCATAGCGACCTAACTGCATTAACTGTAATTTATAATTCCATGAACTGAATTAAGATGGGCAATGAGTAGCTTTTTACAAAAAAAAAAAAAACGTTCCGACATTCAGATACCATGGAGACGCACTTTTATCCATTTACATCAAAGGCAAATCTATGCAAATATCTTCAAAACTGAAAAAAGAGTTATTAACAAAAATAAAGACAAAACGTTTCTGGCCTTGTGTTCTTGAAACTTGCAAAATGTGAAATACAGAGACTGTTATATCACTTCCAGCTTACAATAAAGAAGTGACAACTTAGTGACTAGGTGATTTTTGTTGTTTCACAAGCAACTTTAAGCACAAGAATCAATCTTTATTTTACACAGTGCTTCTTCTGGGAAACTCTGTGTGAGAACACTATGCATTCATAGTGCAGTAAAAGAAATAGTTTGTGGCTAAAATCAACTGAAATCTTAATAAATCACACATACAAGTGAAGAGCTAAATATTACTCATGTAGTACACTCTGAATATCCTGAACATTCATTTGTCAAAGTATATGGAAAAATAAAGAACTTATTTATCTTATAATTTATATAATGTTTTGCATAGATTTTCACAGTAGTGAGCCGTCAAGGTAAGTAAGGCCTTCTCTGCTGGCCTAGACACAAGTAAAAATCACTGACTTATGTTTTATTATTATTTTTAAATTAATATATTTTTCCATAAATATGTATTAAATAATTCCAAATAATCTATTCTCTTCATTTCATAGCATTTCTCTTGGTTGCACTTCTTCCAGAAGTGTACGTTTATGTTAAGAGTTTTTCTCCAATCACATTTCAGCCATCGTGTATTGCCAAGGTAAAAGAAATCTGCCTTGAGCCGTCAGAATCAACAGTATGGGCACCTGTAGCTTAAAATAGATGGCAATGAATCTGTTGCTTTAACCAATCGGATTTCAAGTTGGGGACACCGGGGCCATCTAGCAGGTATACAATAATGTCTGCATTTTCATGTCCTGTGATTGGATGGTCAGAGAGCGATCTGTAGAAACCTGCTGAAGCTAAAACATCCATCCATCCATTTTCCAACCCGCTGAATCCGAACACAGGGTCACGGGGGTCCGCTGGAGCCAATCCCAGCCAACACAGGGCACAAGGCAGGAACCAATCCCGGGCAGGATGCCAACCCACCGCAGGACACACACAAACACACCCACACACCAAGCACACACTAGGGCCAATTTAGAATCGCCAATCCACCTAACCAGCATGTCTTTGGACTGTGGGAGGAAACCGGAGCGCCCGGAGGAAACCCACGCAGACACGGGGAGAACATGCAAACTCCACGCAGGGAGGGCCCGGGAAGCGACCCGGGTCCCCAGGTCTCCCAACTGCGAGGCAGCAGCGCTACCCACTGCGCCACCGTGCCGCCCCAAGCTAAAACATATTTGTGTATATTTAATAGCTGTTTTTTTCAACCCACAATGACTGACAGGGGATGTTTGGCAGTGACTATCTCCATGTCCAGTGCTTCTATTGAGTGGACATTCTTGGCCCTAAAGTGATTTAAAACTTATGCCAGAAATACGACTGGACAAACTCGACTTTCGGCATTAGCCTCCATGTCAATCAAAAAGGACTTACTGTATTGTTGGAACTGAAACGCACAGAAAACCTGTACAACATAGTGATTGAACTGTTCTTGAGGAAAGAAAGGAGGATGGATTTTGTGTACAAATAATTCACTAGGGAACAAATTTTTTGTTGACTTCAATTTTTAAGCTTATTTACACTAAAATAGGTATGCTGATTCTGAAAGTGCAGTTAGTTTTCTTCTATCACGTCAGTTTTTTTCTCTACCGCTTATATTTGTGCGGTTACTGTAGCATGGATTTGTATAGGCTATTCATTTACATGCAAGACAGTGTGGTCAGAGGTTGTGCGCTGCTCTACGTAGTGAATAAGCAAAATCTTTTTTTCTACTTACACACATATTTCCTTTCTTTCAGATCATGTCTGGCTCGGCTGTTTCTCGTCGTAAGTGCCTAAACAACCCTGATTCATTTTGTTATATCTGTGGCAGTTTCACCATTGCCAGTCAAAGGGAGAACATCAGCACATTTGTAGAACAAACCTATTTGGCATATTTCAAAGTTAAACTTGGTGGTCAAGATAAGTCTTGGGCCCCTCATAAGGTGTGCAAACAGTGTGTTGAGGGTTTGCGGATGTGGACAAAGGGAACACGTGATAAGATGCCATTTGGTATACCTATGGTTTGGCGAGAGCCAGGAGATCATTTCAGTGACTGTTACTTTTGTATAGTGAAAACTTCAGGATATAGCAAGAAAAATAAATGTAACATAGAGTATCCTAGTCTACCATCAGCTATATGCCCAGTGGCTCATTCAGATGAAATCCCAGTGCTGGTTTTCATTACACTACCCTCTCTTGAACATGATTATGGTGATGAACTAGGTGACAACAATGATGAAGAGTTTGAAATTGAAGAGGACTCTGTTTGTAAGGAATTTGATCAGCATGAGTTGAGTGATTTGGCACGTGATTTGGGACTATCGAAGAAGGCTTCAGAACTCCTAGCATCAAGACTGCGTGAGAAAAACTTACTTGAATAAGGAACGAAGGTATCGTACTTTCGAACCAGAGAAATTGCATTTCTGCAGTACTTTAGAAGTGACAGTGGCTTTGTGTTTTGCCATAACATACCTGGTTTAATGGAGGAATTAGGAATTCCAATCTATAACTCAACTGAATGGCGACTATTCATGGATAGCTCAAAGCGGAGCTTAAAGTGTGTCCTCCTTCACAATGGCAATATATCTGGGTCAGTCCCAATTGGCCATTCAATTTCTCTTTGTGAAGAATATGCAGACATAATGAGAGTCATTGAGTTGTTGCAATATCACCAACACAATTGGGTCATCTGTGTTGACCTTAAAATGGTATGCTTCCTTCTTGGTCAGCAACGCGGATACACCAAGTATCCCTGTTATCTGTACATGTGGGACAGCAGAGCTTGTGAGAGGCATTGGGTGGAAAGGAATTGGCCTCCAAGATCTGCCCTAAAACCAGGTGATCCAAACATTCTACATGAGCCACTTGTTGATAGAAAGAATATTACATTCCCACCGCTGCACATGAAACTGGGTCTGATGAAGTAGTTCGTTAAAGCTTTGCCAACTGAAGGAGACTGTTTCAAGTACTTCTTTTTGGCATTTCCTAGCCTGTCATTTGAAAAAATAAATGGTCCACAGATTCGGCAGCTCATCAAAGATGCACATTTCATCAGGACAATGTCAGAAGTCGAAAAGAATGCTTGGTTATCATTCAAAGCCATTGTCAAGGACTTTCTTGGAAACACACAAGCAAATAATTACACAGAAACTGCCCAGAAACTCTTGGAGAGCTACAAAATGCTTGGTTGCAATATGAGCATCAAGGTGCATTTTCTGCATAGCCATCTTTCTAACTTCCCGGAAAACCTTGGTGCAGTCAGTGATGAACAAGGTGAATGATTCCACCAAGATTTGAAGGTCATGGAAGGACGGTATCAGGGTAGATGGGATGTACTTATGATGGCTGACTATTGTTGGAGCATCCGGCAGGATTATCCTAACAATGAACACTCCAGGAAAAGCTATAAGCGTAAATTTTTACCTTAACTGCTTACCCGATTAATTTTCAAATGTTTTACTGTAAAAAAAAAAAGTCATAGAGTAACAATAAATCCTTTGTATGAACAAAAGAAATTTAAATAAACAGTAAATTCAAGTTATTATTTCATTATTTTTTCATTGTATGTAAACTTTGTATGTTTTTTGACAAAAATGGAGGGTACCCTGTATCGTAAAACTGGATGTGATAGCAAACAACTGGGGCCATTTCTGGATTCACCACCCAAAAAGTAGTAAAAAAACAAGTGTAAGATCTAACTCAACAAAAAATGCATTCCCCTGTGAATCAGTGGTTTTGGTGAGAACAATGCATTTTATTTATATTTTTTATATTTTTGTCATTTTATTAGGTTGATATTGATGCTTCTCCTTGAGATAATGTACGTGGTGCATCTGGGGCTGCAGTGAAAGGAGACTTGTTAAATTGTGTTAATTGGGTTTCTTGCTCTAGTAATGGCATTCATTCTCACTATACAATGCAATACAATTTATTTTTGTATAGCCCAAAATCACACAAGACGTGCCGCAATGGGCTTTAACAGGCCCTGCCTCTTGACAGTCCCCAAGCCTTGACTCTCTAAGAACACAAGGAAAAACTCCCAAAAAAAAAACCTTGTAGAGAAAAATGGAAGAAACCTTGGGAAAGGCAGTTCAAAGAGAGACCCCTTTCCATGTAGGTTGGGGGTGCAGTGGGTGTCAAAAGAAGGGGGTCAATACAATACAATACAATACACAGAACAGAACAAATCCTCAATACAGTATAAAAATACGGAGCAGAATTTAACAGTAGATGATATCACATTTGTTTAAGGTCCTGGAGACCTTATCCATCAAGCTGCCTCCCCCATTTGGCCATTCCATGGCTGAAACAGCGCTGGACCAGCCAATCCAATGAAAGCACCCCTCCTTCCCACGATTCCTGTGATCCTCCATCAGGGATGACTTTACCTTAGGCAGGCAAAACAACTTGACAGGTGGGCCGTGGCACCAAGTGCCACATTTGAAAAGAGAAACAGAATAGGTGAGGGTTAGTATCCAATTATAACTATCATGTTACTTATGTTTTAGTGCTAATGACTAACAACAGAGATGCAGTATATACAGTTAATCAGCAGCTCTAGTCAGGATATGCTAAACTGAAGTAGTGAGTCTTCAGCCGGGATTTAAAAGCTGAGACCGAAGGTCTCCTGTCTGTGTTGCAACACCCTGTTATACAGTGTTTCTATATAATATATTCATAGTTTCTATAGCCGTGGCATCATAATGATGGTATTAAGAGGTGGATTAATTCAGGTAGGACACCACTGAAGGCCTAGGTGTGAAATGCATGTTCCTGCCACTGGATTGTCAGTTTAGAGCAAAAATATAAATATATAAGTATTTTTATGATTTTAAGTCTTTAGACAGTAGGTTCCAGTTCCTGCATAGTTAAGAGCTAAAAAGGAAGACAAGTTGCATTTATGATACACTAAATTGAAGTCATGAGATACACTTTGATAGTTTTGACTTTTGACTATCAGCAATGACAGTGCTTGAAGATGGACTGACCCTTACCGTATTTTCCGTATTTACCGTGGATTTCCTACCTGCCTTCTTGAGTGCAGAATGTGGAATGCAGTAGAATCTGTAACTGAATTGTTATATTGTATGCACAACTCATGAGAAATCAGGCCAAAAAAGAAACATTAACACAAAAGAATTTTGAAGTGTGAGTATCCATTGAGCTGTTTTGGTTAGTAATAATTAAGTTTATCCATCATGCAGAAAACTGCTCAGCATTTCTACCTAAACTACCTGACTTGGTTGTATGTTCCAGACTCCACTATTTAAGTGAATGAATAGAGAGACAACGTTACATGCTGCTTCTATCAACTAATATAAAAAGGACTATTGTGCGCTTTTGCAGGGAGATGATTGGTGTGGTGTGATTGAGAGTGGAAGTGCAGCGTAACACAAAGGAGAATCAAAGGGGTGTTGTTTAACTCCTGCTTTGCCAACTTCTCTTCATAATTTAAGCAGTGCAAACTGTCCACCATGAACAAAGAGCATGAGTCAAACGTGACAGCGTTCATGGTTACAACCCAGCAAGGAGTTACTGCAATTCTGCAATCCAATTGGACCCAAAAAGAATAAATTCTCAACTCATGAGAGAAGAGACATTAATAAAGAGGCACTGTGAGTGACAGAAGGGAAAGCTGACAATAACAATAGGAACACTACTTAAAAAGCACATACACCTTTGATTTCCTTCCTTAACCCATTTTACAAATATATCCACGCAATGCTGAGTACTTGGCTAGTCTGCCTATAAAACTGTAAGCACTGTAAGAATGTCTCAAGACTGGCATGGTGTTTCAATCACACATTAACTCACCCCCATTTTGTGTTACTACTGATACATCCCACAGCAACATGGCCTGTCTTCTTAAACACCCCCAATCATGTCACACTCCTCTGGCCTCTTTCAAATTCTGTTTAGTACAAGTACATATGGTAATCTTCCATCCATCCATCCATCCTCTTCCGCTTATCCGAGGTCGGGTCGCGGGGGCAGCAGCTTGAACAGAGATGCCCAGACTTCCCTCTCCCCGGCCACTTCTTCTAGCTCTTCCGGGAGAATTCCGAGGTGTTCCCAGGCCAGCCGGGAGACATAGTCCCTCCAGCGTGTCCTGGGTCTTCCCCGGGGCCTCCTCCCGGTTGGACGTGCCCAGAACACCTCACCAGGGAGGCATCCAGGAGGCATCCTGATCAGATGCCCGAGCCACCTCATCTGATTCCTCTCGATGCGGAGGAGCAGCTGCTCTACTCTGAGTCCCTCCCGGATGACTGAGCTTCTCACCCTATCTTTAAGGGAGAGCCCAGACACCCTGCGAAGGAAACTCATTTCAGCCGCTTGTATTCGCGATCTTGTTCTTTCGGTCACTACCCATAGCTCATGACCATAGGTGAGGGTAGGAACATAGATCGACTGGTAAATTGAGAGCTTTGCCTTACGGCTCAGCTCCTTTTTCACCACAACAGACCGATGCAGAGCCCACATCACTGCGGACGCCGCACCGATCCGCGTGTCAATCTCACTCTCCATTCTTCCCTCATTCGTGAACAAGACCCCGAGATACTTGAACTCCTCCACTTGAGGCAGGATCTCGCTCCCAACCCTGAGAGGGCACTCCACCCTTTTCCGGCTGAGGACCATGGTGTCGGATTTGGAGGTACTGATTCCCATCCCAGCCGCTTCACACTCAGCTGCGAACCGATCCAGAGAGAGCTGAAGGTCGCGGCCTGATGAAGCAAACAGGACAACATCATCTGCAATAAGCAGTGACCCAATCCTGAGCCCACCAAACCGGACCCTCTCAACGCCCTGGCTGCGCCTAGAAATTCTGTCCATAAAAGTTATGAACAGAATCGGTGACAAAGGGCAGCCCTGGCGGAGTCCAACTCTCACTGGAAACGGGTTCGACTTACTGCCGGCAATGCAGACCAAGCTCTGACACCAGTTGTATAGGGACCAAACAACCCTTATCAGGTGGTCCGGTATCCCATACTCCCGGAGCACCCCCCACAGGATTCCCCGAGGGACACGGTCGAACGCCTTTTCCAAGTCCACAAAACACATGTAGACTGGTTGGGCGAACTCCCATGCACCCTCCAGGACTCTGCTAAGGGTGTAGAGCTGGTCCACTGTTCCGCGACCAGGTCAAAAACCACACTGTTCCTCCTGAATCCGAGGTTCGACTATCCAACGGACCCTCCTCTCCAGAACTCACAAACAGACTTTTCCAGGGAGGCTGAGGAGTGTGATCCCTCTGTAGTTGGAACACACCCTCCGGTCCCCCTTCTTAAAGAGGGGGACCACCACCCCGGTCTGCCAATCCAGAGGCACTGTCCCTGATGTCCATGCGATGTTGCAGAGACGTGTCAACCAAGACAGCCCTACAACATCCAGAGCCTTGAGGAACTCCGGGCGTATCTCATCCACCCCCGGGGCCCTGCCACCAAGGAGTTTTTTGACCACCTCGGTGACCTCAGTCCCAGAGATGGGGGAGCCCACCTCCGAGTTCCCAGGCTCTGCTTCCTCATTGGAAGGCATGTTAGTGGGATTGAGGAGGTCTTCGAAGTACTCCCCCCACCGACCCACAACGTCCCGAGTCGAGGTCAGCAGCACACCATCCCCACCATATACAGTGTTGACACTGCACTGCTTCCCCCTCCTGAGACGCCGGACAATGGACCAGAATCTCCTTGAAGCCGTCCGAAAGTCGTTCTCCATGGCCTCCCCAAACTCCTCCCATGCCCGAGTTTTTGCCTCAGCAACCACCGAAGCTGCATTCTGCTTGGCCTGCCGGTACCTATTAGCTGCCTCCAGAGTCCCACAGGACAAAAGGGACCGGTAGGACTCCTTCTTCAGCTTGACAGCATCCCTCACCGCCGGTGTCCACCAACGGGTTCGGGGATTGCCGCCACGACAGGCACCGACCACCTTACGGCCACAGCTCCGGTCAGCCGCCTCAACAATAGAGGCACAGAACATGGCCCAATTCGGACTCAATGTCCCCCACCTCCCTCGGGACGTGGTCGAAGTTCTGCCGGAGGTGGGAGTTGAAGCTACTTCTGACAAGGGGCTCTGCCAGACGTTCCCAGCAGACCCTCACAACACGTTTGGGCCTACCAGGCCTGACCGGCATCCTCCCCCACCATCGAAGCCAACTCACCACCGGGTGGTGATCAGTTGATAGCTCTGCCCCTCTCTTTACCCGAGTGTCCAAGACATGTGGCCGCAAGTCCGACGACACGACCACAAAGTCGATCATCAAACTGAGGCCTAGGGTGTCCTGGTGCCAAGTGCACATATGAACTCCCCTATGCTTGAACATGGTGTTTGTTATGGACAATCCGTGACGAGCACAGAAGTCCAATAACAAATAATATGGTAATCTTGCTTAATAGATTTAATCTCAGATGTAACAATTTTGCTTCTTAAGTCACTGTTGAAAGTGGCAGTTGTTGCACTCTTCAAAGACGCTTCATGCTCCTCACTTGAGCTGTACTAAAAACTCTGTCTAGAAGACAAAAGAGTGCCTGAATATAACACTTACATGAGTGACCAGGGAGATTATATAGCTAGGTCATGACCATGAAAACTGTTTTCTACATATAGTTGAAATACTTTGTCAATATTGCTCTGTTTATTAGCTTAACACACAAGTTCTAAAGATGTATGTACACCCAGAGAAAAAGGGAAAAATCTGCACATAGAATGACACACCAGTTGAATTTTTTATTCTCCTTCAATAACTTATCTTTAATGAGCCATTTGGGATGTTAATAAAAGAATAAAGAAAGACACATGCAAAACAACCAAGGAGTAAGTTATGTACACTTCTTTATCTCATTTCAACGAAAAACAAAGGCACTGAGCAGAAATTAATTTTAGCACTATAGAAGCAGAATCTGGGCAGATTCACTCTTGAAAACTATGGTTGTTGAATGGCACTTTTCTGGGTTGTGTGGCTCCTTGTAGAACCGTTCATTGACAAAGAACCATTTCATTATGGGGCAGGTACTTTGCATGTGAAACTGGTTCTCTGAAAAGGTCCCTGATATTTGGATAAAACTGAAATCTTTAATGTATAGTAGGCTACCTAGCCAGATACTGACAGATGAAGAAAACTTCAACTTAGCTTATGTTACTGTTTGTGTCACAGAGACTAATTAGACTTCCATTTACAGCCATCCAATATAATTTTTCAAGGTGTTAGTTTTGTAAAGATTGTGAGGCCAAAAGCTGAGAGATGTTTCATTTAGTTTTCATTTTCCACAGGAGATGGTGTCATTACAGAACTGAGAGGTAGTTAATACTAACACTGCTGCCACATAATTTGAACATTTCCTTAGGAATACAGGCATGTGCTTTTGGTCATTCTGTAACAGCCCCTATTAGGTGAAGTTTAGAATTTTGGGAAATGCCAAAGCACCCCCAGGTTACTCAGAATGATTGAGGACATACTGTATACTCTATCCTGCATTGTAATTTTATCTTTTGACATTATCTGCTCTTTGGTTTGAGTCTAACGTGTTTTTTTTCTGTAATAAAATTAATCTCTTGTTATTTGGTCAGGTATCCATTAAACATCATATGGAGATGACTGCTATAGTGAGACTCCTATAACTGATTTTCCTAATGTATGCACATGCCTAAATTTTACTATTAAGGTTTTCAACTCTCTGGAAGAAACACCTGAACTTCTGTTACTGAGAACCAGCCCTTAATTGCTCATGATACCTAAGGAAGGAAACCCTACCAATTTAGGTTCTTTTTCTTCTCCTTCGCAGGATTGGGAACCACCAACTATAGGCCACACTCCCCTTGAATTATTCTGTGTTTGGAAAATCATAATTATTGTTTTGAGTCATTTGTCAAAGCTACGCTCCAATTCAGGTTTTACTCAGAAATCTCTGTAGTTATGCAAATTATGAAAAGGGGAGTGGACATGAGGACTTTCAGCAGCCTGGCCTAGTCCATATGTGGCCCAAGGGACCCTATGACACATGAACTGGACCATTCCCTATTTTCCCTACTCCTTATTTTGTGGTTGTCATAGTTGGATCAAAAGGTTGGATTAGATAGATAGATAGATAGATGGATAGATAGATAGATAGATAGATAGATAGATAGATAGATAGATAGATAGATAGATAGATAGATAGATAGATAGATACTTTATTAATCCCAAGGGGAAATTCACAATTGTCTTAACAACCCTATTCTACCTGGATCTATCCCTGTCTATGCAGTCTGTATTTCTAGTTCAATTTTTCTTTCATTATTTATTTATTATTATAATAATATTTATTATCTTAATTGTGAATATATTTATTTTGTATCACTGGGTAGGCTGGTGATAACACCCTGCAAATTATGCACTGGTATAAGTTGTATTATATTTTAAAATTCTATATATCTATATAATTTTTTTTAAGTTCTGTAATGGCTGCTGGGAAGGCATTCGTGTGATGACACTCCCTATATTGTTATCTACAACTGAATAAACAGAAGTGCTCTGGCAAAATCTTTTTTGGCCCCCGTCTTCTACACACCTAAGATCAACATGCAGAGGACTACTCAGTACTAAAGTTATATGTGCAGTAATAGTCCTTTTAAAATCACTTGCATGGCACTCATCTGTTATTATCTATTTATAGTTATTTATGGACCCTGTTAGCAGTCCTAATAAATAAAAGGTTCTTTCTGGAACCTTCATAAGGATGGCTCTTTTGGGAGTCAAAAATGGTTTCCCTAAGGCATAACTCTTTGACAGTGGCAACACAGCACCATACCTGATCAGAAGTGGATTCAAACCCAGTGCTATCCATAGTGCCGCCTTGCATGTGAGAGCTGCTACATATGATTAATTTACTAACTGTCCCATTGTATTTAGTGCCATTAAAAGCAACATAAGAACATAACAGATAATTCTGTCCATCAAACTAGTTTGTTAAGGTAATAGATACGATGTCCCATCTCGTCCAGATACTTCTTCAAGGTTGACAAGGTGTCTTCATCAATTGCATGTCTCTGAAGTTTTTTTTAGATTCTCACAAATCTTTGCATAAAGAAGTGCTTTCTGGGTTCAGGGATAAATGCACTTCTTAATTTTCTTGCACTGGTGTCCTCCAGTACATGATTCACTCTTAAGTTTAAAGAATTCTGCAGAATCTACTTAACATTTCTCTCTCACACCTGCATTATCCAATGTAAGGTCACAGGGCTGGTATTTATCATACCACAAGGAAGAAAGTAACGCTGGATGGAATGGCAGTCCTTAATGAAGCCCTCTCACATACACACCCAGAGGAACGAAAATTTAATTACATACACCAACCTAACACATAACACTCTCGGGCTGCTGAAGGGTAAATAGATGGTCATAGACAAAAACCACATGCAGACCGGGGAAAATGTGTAAGATCCATTCCACATTGACAGTGACAGTGCCAGGATTCAAACCTAATTACATGGGGCTGTGATAAAGATGTGGCGACTTGTCAGTTGTACCACTCTGAATGTAATTGATGCAACGCAATTCATACGCACTCTCTTGTGTCAACGCAAAACAGCCTCGGTAAACAAGGCGCTTAGTTGAGTAAATCGAATAACAGTAAATTACTTTTGCAGATTTAAACAAGATAAAAACATTGCATGCTACGATTTATTTTTATAGAGGATGCAAAAAAAGCTCCCTTGCCTAAAGTCGTACCCTGTAATTTATAAGGCACTTACTTGGCATGTTTCTAAAAGTAAAATGAAAGGCGCACGCAAACAGTTACGCGAGGTGCACTTCTGCGCCTCAAAATAGAAGAAGGGGGGAATGGCAGATGCTAATTTAGGCGCTATAAAATCAGAATCCTCGCAGACAGTGAGCAGAATGCGTCCTTACCTGATGCGCACGGGCAGCACTGCTGTCCCGACGAGCGGAGGTGGTAGAAGACACCTGGGTGCGCGCGTACAAGCCAAGAAAGGCGCTCCCGCTCTCCCGCGCTCACTTGCTCGTGCGCGCGCGCTCCCTCTCTCACTCACACAGTGCTCAGGTTGTCCGCATAGATCACAGCGGGTGTTCAACAGGAGCACGCAGACAGGCAGGTAAGCTCTGCAGTTCTCGCTCTCCTCTTATCTGTACGTTTTGTAGTTTGTGTGTAAAAGTTCGTCATTTGTGTGTGTTAAGGTGAAAGTGCATTTTTCCCAAATCATTTTAAACTGAAGACTTTCGAGAAATTGTGTTTGATACATCAATAATTGAGCGTACCTGAGTTTACCACCTAGCTTATTTTTCAGTAGAAATAAGAAAAAGCATTTTTTTTGTTCTTGTGTTTAACCATTGCACAAATAAGCCCAACTGTTTGTCCGCATCGCACACGTTTGTTTCTTTTTGCCCTTTGAATTCAGAGCTGTCGAATTGCAGTTGAATCGCTTAAACCGTGAAGTGTATTAATACTAACGACAGAAAAACAATCACTTTCAAAATGCTCAGACTTTCAATGTTGTGACTGAACCACTGAAATAAAAACAAATTAATTTTTCGAACTCGTTGGTGTAGTCAAGCCGTCATAATTTAATTTTAGGGTCGTGACAAATTAGACCCCAATCTGTGTCACAGTATAGCTTATTTTGGATGTCGGAGAAAAATGACACAAGGACTGAATTTGCATTGGAATTTAAACTTCTAGACGTGTGACAAAACAGAGCTAATCACTGCGCCATCCTCTAATCCCTTACACCGATGAATCAATCGGTCGTTTTGTTGTCAAGTGCAAAGGAAAACAGTTTACAAAAAACACTGCCTGCATTTTCTTCTTTAAAAAGAGGCATATGTTTAAGAATTTTGTAAGCCGCAACTAGCACTAGCAGTCTCAGACACAAATTGAAATGATTTAGACTGAGGAAGGAGAAGCATTGAAGCATAGAGACATACAGACGGAGAGCACAAGATAAATGTTAACCACATGAGCATCTGCTCACTTCAGTTTCCTGCAGCATTCTGTCAAAATCTTTTTAGAGCTACCATACTAATTGACATGTACAATGGACTCATTGGAAACCTCACTATAATCATCCATCAATCCATGTTTTTTCAAACTTGGTTATCCAGTATTGGGTCAAGAGGACTCAGTGCTCATTCCAGCAGAACTGGTCACAAGGTAGGAACAGACCATGATGGGACACCAGTCCATGTTGAACATATTCAAGAAGGCAGCTAGAGTCAATCATTCTGAGCCAATCTAGAGTTGCCAATTAACCATACTGTAATAATTCAGACATTCAATTCCATGGGTAGACATTCATTTAAAAAATGAATACTTCTGAAATCTGTTCTAGAATCTTGGAAACAATTCTGGGGATGTGCAGTTTAATATAACATGAAGTGTCAACATATACACAATTGTAACATGGTAAATAAAGTTATAATGTCATGTCATTTTCTAACCCACTTAATCCAGAGAAGGGTCACGCTGGGCTGGAGCCTATAGGGCACAAGGCAGGAACAAACTCTGGACAGGGTGCCAGTCCATGGCAGGGCAAACACACACATGCACCAAGAACACACTAGGGCCAACTTAGTGTCACCAGTTCACTTAACCTGCTTGTCTTTGGACAGTGGGAGGAAACTGAAGCACCAGGAGGAAACCCACGGAGACATGAGGAGAACATGCAATCTCCATGCAGGGAGGACCCGGACGTAAACCCTGGTCTCCTTATTGCAAGGCAACAGCACCTCCACTGTGCCACCTGGCAAAGTTATAATGCATTTACTTTTTATTCATTGAATCTTTTGGTTGATTTTTTACAAATGGAAATTTCCAAAGGGGAAAAATAAAAATGAATTACAAAAGAGGCAAAGGCATTACTTTTATTCAAAGTATGTACGTTTTTGAGAAATAAAGGCTGGGGATCAAACCCTAATTTCTTGAAATCTGATGGAATAGTGCTATACATTGTCCTGTACATACTAAGAACCAGTTAACTACTTTTGTAAGTTTAAGGTGAAAAGTTTTTTTAAAAAGTATCACTGTTTATCACAATCTTATCAACTCTTTAATTTCCTTCTGCTTCCAGGGATGACACTGGACTGACTTGGGGAGGTAATCTAGTAGAGCTTGTAAGAAGCATTCAGTTGCAGCTAGCTTCTCAAGTCATTTCTCACTATTTGGTGTGGGCTGTAGCCATTTTGTTTCTCTCCGTACAAGTCAAACACCTGTGGCCTGACAGGTTTAGATGGATTATACTTTCAGTCCTGGGACTTATGGGCTCAGACGCGAGTCTATACAGGTGCGGGTGACTTCTTATTAAGGATTGGATAGTCTCTGGCAAGTTTTTCTTCTAGTTCATAATACACCCCCAACACTTCACCTGTTAGGAATGGGGTCAATGTGTGGCTCCAGCCTGGTGGGGACCAGTGATGCTGGGTACCTAATTGTTTCAATACTATCCAATAAGCTTTGATATCCTCTTTCCTGTAAGAAAGTAGAACTTGGGACAGATTTACTTGCATCTGTAAGAGATTCTGGAGCCTTCTATCTTTGCCTGAAACTGCTGCATTTCTTCTGACATGGTTGTCATTGTCTCCAGGATGTTCTGTTAGTCTGCCGAATCATACATCCTGCTGAATACACTGCTGTGAACAGAAGTGAGTATTCACCACAGACTCCCTGTTTATTGCCAACAGACAAAGGTGAAAAATAGAAGTTCTCCATGCCAAAACATTGGTGCTGCCTTCAACACACAATGGTCCAACTAGATGCCATGTTTAGCAGACTGTGAGTTTAAATGTCCTGAAGACTAGAAGTGGCATTGTTGGAAGCAGAATGGGAGTGAATTTACTACTTCCCTTCTGGGTCCTCAGTTGGAGAGGAAAAGAAAAGGCACTCCTGCTTTTGCTACTGCCATCATTGATAGTGCCATTATAATATTCATATTTATATTAAAAAATCTTTTAAACAGCAACATACAGCACTTTTAAAACTTGGTTTTAAGCATGTTTTGTTTGAGTTTAGTAAGTTCTAAAATGTTGCTTGGCTTTATGTGATTCCTGGAAGCTAACCCTTATTTTGGAGTGGCATAAGATAGCATGCCATTATGGACCAAAGAAAGAGGTAAATATCCTCTGCATGCCAGTGTGGAATGACAGGGGACAGAGGAGGGCGGAAAGCCCTGGGAGAGGATGGCATGCACCCAGAACTAAGTCCTCCAGGAACAGCAAGGGAGAAAGTCTCCCTCTCCCTCCCTCTGTCTTGCTCTATAATGCTATTGATGCAAAAATTCCCTTAGGGTCCTGGAGAACAGGGAACTTGGCAATGATTAACAGTGCCTGATTCTCTAGAAGTAATAGATCGCCTTAGAAAGTTAGGCCAGTGCCCCCCATCTAAAGCCAATAGGTGGCAGAAGGGAATCTCACTTGGAGTTGGTGGCCCTTTATCTTCAGCAAACTACCCCAATCTTCAGAGCCGTGTCTTGTCAGAGAATAACTGAATCTGGAGCCTTGAGATAAATTAAGCTAAAACTCACTGGCTAAGAGTAATAGTGGCAAGTGGAAGGATGGTACATGAAAAGCAAAGTGTTTGTGTGATACTGGGAAAGCAGAAAGTGCACGAGTGACGGACACAGAAGTCTGTTTAGTAAGGATCTCTGGGCATGCATGTCTTTCTTTGTTTGTTATATCTTTTGCTGCTCTGTGTATCCCCATGATCCTTTGTTTTTGCAGTGTGTTTATGAATTTTAGAAATTGTGTTTAGTAGTGCCTGGACTTTTTTATCTGTTTTCTAAGTGTGGAGAGATGACAGGTATACTGTCCTGTTATACCACTAATGTAAATAATGACTACATTAAATATTTTATTTTTGAACTCTATAGTTTATTTTGATACACAACTTGTATTTTTAACTTCTGTATGCTATATTTTAAATATTTGGCTACAATATATAAACAACTTTGTCACTTCAAATCCATCAACAATGCTGAACATCTAAACCTTTTGAACAGTTGTTTTACTGTATTAAGTTCTTCAACCTACATTATGGTGAGATTATTTTCACATGAGAAAGCCAAGTTACTATCAACATAGCATCTTGATACAGGGTCAACATTTTTTTTCCTGTGGATTGTGGTTCCTTAAAGGAATCTACATTTGTGCTAAATGTGGTGTATTTTTTCAGGAAAGTTTTAAATGCATTATGAAAGTAGAAAATACTGGTCAATTTTTTTCAAAAGTGTTGATTTAAATCTGAATCAGAGGAGACAGATGAGGATACTTAATAATCCTTTATCTTTATGATGCTTAAGCTATAATAGTTAAGTGGTTCAAATCTGTGTGTTGTACGCTTTGAGTAGTGAGAAAAGCACTAGTAAATGCAAAGAATCATTGTTATTACATGAAAAAATATTGAAATAAAATGTTTTCATAAAATTTCTGCTCTTTTGGAAAAGGCCTCATCGATTGTTTCTTGTTATAGAAATTCTTTTGCATTTTTTTTCTGGGGATGAGAGATAGGTGTTGATGTCAAGTGTATACATTAGATAAAGTATTGGACATTTTTAACACTCCTCCAGGCTTCAGATATTTTATCACTTGCTTATTTACATTAAAGATACAGTATATTTGTGAATGTTGTTGCATGTGTACTAAAGTTAGAAAACATAAGTGAGTTAAAATAAAATGCTATAATCCTTGTCCAATCAGCAGCATTCCTTTATGATTTAAGGAAGAAAGAATATATTGCATTAAGGATAGAGGCAAAAAATATTAAAACAAAATTAAGTTATACATTTTGAACTTTTTTGTAAGATACAATTGTTTTATTACTTTTATGTTAACTTTTCCTTTTTTAGCAAATGTATACTTAGTTAACTGTTGGTCATGCTATACTCTATTATCAATTCTTGATAAGTGGGATTAGTTCACATATGGCTTTCATTTGTATGAATACTCAACAAAAGCTCTTTAATATTTCAGATTTGCATTTCAAATGAGCCAGAATTTCAATAGATGCTCTATGCAATTGCTGTCTTACTGGTGGAAAGTATTTTGGGAGATGATTGTTATATTTAGCTTGTGGCGATTGGCTATAATGTTTCAACTAGTAATGTACAAAGTTCCATTGCCAAAAAGAGCGCTCTAAAACAATGTTTCTCAACCTTTATGGTCTTATGACTCAGTTTTCCTTTTTTAAGTTGATTCATGACCCACAGGAAGAGAGGAGGGTTAAACAAGCATGAAAGTAAGAGTGAAGGGGGATAAATATCACACAGCATTGTTGTTTGCGTACCCCCATCACACACCCGATAACAGCAACCTGCGATGCACTGGTGGCTGACCGCAACCCAACCCAGTGCTTGAGAAACACTGCTTTAACATTCTAAAGAAACTGAACTTACCTGCTTTAACTTGTACTGCTTATATAGCAGCTCAAAGAAGAAATACTAGGGACAGTAACATTATTGGGTCTGAGAAAAACAAAATTTTCAGGAATTCTTCCCTGTAGAAATTAAGATACCAGTAATCTGAATCACAAATTTCTGAATAATTCCTGCTTTCACTACTAAGCCACTTCATAAGCCCTTCAAAATGTAATGGGTTCCTTGATGTGAAATTTAAACCACTGGATGTCCTTATTCTTACATAACTCTAAACAGCAACATGGATATTAAAATTCTCATAACTGATCAACTGTCAGTTAGCAATACTGTGACATAATTAGCCAGCTTACATATGATGACTACTACAAGCAAGTGAATATTAAATATACACTGGTTGATATAAGAGGTGCTTGGTTATTTTGAAATAAGAAAAACTCAAAAAACAAATCTGGTTCTTATTCGTTACATCTTATCTTCTCTTAATATGGTGCCAACATAAACATTGTGAGAAGAAACAAATGGCTACACAAGTAGTGGCATAGTCAGGATTTGAACCCAGGTCCCTTAAACTGTTGAGGCAGCATTTATCATTGGGAATATGCTTATTTTTTCCTTAAAGTAGCCTTTTTAGTTTGCAGCAAAATATTTTTTCTAGTGTTTTTAAACAATATTGAATCAATATTTAAATTAATGACTGGTTTCATCTGAGCTAAACTGTAATGTTTGTACACAGGTCCTGCATTCACTTCTACTTGCTTGTTTTGGTGACACAGTGGTTAACACTGCTTCCTTACAGCCACAGAGTCCTGAATTTAAACAGCAGCCCAGTCACTTCTCTTATGAAGTCTGAATGTTATTGATATGTCTGAATGGGTTTTACTTTAGGCACTCTACTTTTCATTCTACAGTATGTATTGTTATAGATGTCCGGGGACCTTGCCCCACCGGGATGCCTGGAGACGGGAAGGACCGGGAGAGGGGCTATATCTAGCCCGGAACGCAAGACCTCCCTGGATTGTATGGGGGCCACAGAGCATGGAAGCTCAACTTTATGGGAGGACGTGGCCACCACCAGGGGGCACCCAGAAAGTTCCAGAACTGTGGTCCATAGCACTTCCGCCACAACGGGAGGTGCTGCCAGAAGAGGAGCTTGATGCCTATGCAGCACTTCCGCTACACCCGAGAGTACTTCTGGGTGCGTTATAAAAGTGGCTGCCTCACTCCATTCCTTCTCAATTATCTGCTGCTCAAACACATTTGATAGCAGATATTCACCTTTCTTGAACTAGTAAAAGTAAAGGTTCTTTGTTACTTATTCATGCCACCACTGCACCTTCCAAGAAAACAAAGCACAAGACATGGCTTCTTCCTGCCCTACCTTTCTGTTTGCATGAACTTACAGAACTCTAGGCAATATTCTTAAAAGGGTAGGCACACTTATTACACACATTCACATAAAAATCCATATACAGTCATTAATTTTAAAACATGAATACACCAGCAAAAAAAAAAAATCCCACTTCCTTGTGTATGTATAGATTTGAAAATTTTGTGTTTTATGTTTAAGTGCTTTTAAGTTTTTTTATATTTCCCACTATTTTTTAGCACACCAGTAAAATGTTTTCATCCATCCATTATCCAACCTGATATATCCTAACTACAGGGTCACAGGGGTCTGGTGGAGCCAATCCCAGCCAACACAGAAAACAAACCCCGGGCAGGGCACCAGCCCACCACATGGCACACACACATACACACCAAGCACACACTAGGGACAATTTAAGATCGCTAATACACCTAACCAGCATGTCTTTGGACTGTGGGAGGAAACCCACACAGACTCAGGGAGAACATGCAAACTCCATGCAGGACCCGGGAAGCGAACCTAGGTCTCCTAACTGCGAGGCAGCAGCGCTACCACTACACCACCATGCTGCCCAGTAAAATGGTTTTCTTTTTAAAAACATACTTGAACAAGAATTTCATCCTGTATAACAGATCAACCAATATATCACCCACTGCTAGGCAAAACATATAATGCATGACTCTTTAAGAGAGATAGGGTCATTATGATGGAAGTCTCTAAGATTTCTCCAAAATACAAGACATCAAGCGTCCCAGTAAGTGCCTAGGACACGTGACACAGATGGAGTGAGAGAGTGAGTGAGAGAGGGAGAAAGATAAAGAGCAAAGCTTTTCAGAGATTAGATTTCAAAGCATACAGTATCTTAGAGTGTACCTGTCATGATTTGACCCTTGTTTTTAATTTTTCTAAATGGTTCCTGGGGCTTCAAAATTAATTTATACATCATAGTTTTTAACAGTCACATTTTTTTCCTTATTGCAGTAATTTTTTCCATTCTCCTGCAGATACATCTTGTTTGTTTTTTTTCTGCCATTTTGAGACATTTTTGTTGACTTTTTTGCTAGGTAAAGTCAAACAAAATTAAGCGGTGCATGACATCACCAGGTCAGGCTGTAAACATCAGTGTTGTGCACTTACTGGTTGTTTTACAATGAAAGAAGTATTGTTGAAAAGCACCACATAGCAATAGCATCAAAACTTGGTAAAGATAGTAAGATTTTAGTGGAAGAATTGTTTTATAACTACTAAGGTAAGTCTGTTAATGTAATTATGCCAGTATGCTAACAATTTCAGGTAACCTGTTCTATTTTTTGTATTATGATGTCTATCTTGTAAAAGTGTATATAGGGCTGATAATGATTTTGCAGAGATATTGAGATATATAATTTGATCAAGAGATGTAGGGGGAAATTAAAAGATAAAGACATTTTACAAGCCTTAAGGAATGATCTAAGCTGGAGGAAAAAAATAATTTCCTGTTATTACTTGTGTTCATTTCACCAAGGGGAAGTGCCAACCACCACCTTTTCAATTTAATATTCAAATTCAAAGTACTCTCCTTTCACCAAGGGAGACTCCCCCTTAAATACTTTAAACTGGACCCTGCAGTCCAAAATGGTTGAGGAACAGTGCTTTAAAATAAACAAAGAAATCAAAGAAGAGGAAAATAAACATAAACAGACCCTGGCTTAAACATTAAATGTCCTCCTCTTTAAAGGGTGGTTTAAAGGCACCCCATACAACAAAAAAACAGTCCACATAAAAAGGGATAATAAATAGGCTGGAGACTCAAGTTAAGCACGTGTGAGGAGTTAAGAAGATGTAGATCTGACCATGAGATCAAGAAGGGAAGAACTTGACTAGGCAAGAACGATGAGATGAGAAGGTTTGATTCAGCAGCGATAATGAGATGAGAAGACACTGATTGAGCAGGAACAACTGGATATGAAGACCACCTCCTGATAGCGGTGACTGGGCAGCAACAAGACCACCTCCCAACAGGGATGATTGAACAGCAAGTAGACCACTTGACTTCTTCACAAAGAAGAATAGTCTGAAAAAGGCAAGTGAAAAGAAGAGTGTTTTGGACTGATACTCACCTCTAGAACCAAGGGGTATGGGGCAACAAAGGCACTCTTTTGGCAAGGGCATCTTAGCCCACTCTGGCAGGAAAGGTAGTGGTAACTTTCTGGTAGCACTCTGGCAGCTGCAGGATTATTGTGTTCCCACTTGGGGACAATATGAGAAGCAGGATAGTTCCCCCTTCTAGGGACATGAAGAGCTACTCAGAACCGTCCCCTTCACCAGATGCCAAAGACTCGGGCAATGACTCAATAGCTCCTATTCTTGGGGACATGAGCAACTCACAATCTTTTTCTCCATGGGACATAGTAGATTCTTGCAGTACAATAAACACAGGAACTGTAGGTTCAGGTTCATTAGCAGATAGCTCAGTCAATACTGTGTGGAAAGCAGTGGTGCTCCAGCTGCCCCAACCCCAACACAGAAAGGCAGAGACACAAGTTCCAGCATGTTTATTTAAAAAAGGGGAAGTGCGTCTCCCTCTCTCCCCTCAACAGCACAGTACACAGAGCACCAAATATACAGTCCCTTCTGTCATTGTCTTCTTCTTCTGTTTTTTTCCACCTCCACTCCTCCATGGTTAAGCTTCATCCCTCTTCCTCCCAACTCTGGCTCGTTGAGTAGAGTGAGGGGTCTTCTTTTATGTTGGCCCTGGGAGTGTTCAAGGTGGCTCGTTAATCAGGCCTGGAATCATTCCCAGGTGTGGTGAAATCCCAATGTAGGGCTCTGCAGCTCCCCCTGGTGGCCTCTATGGAACTCAACAGGGCTGTGCCAAACTCCAGCTCCCAGTGTGCCCTGAGGGAATCCATGTTGTTATTTTATGCCACCCAGGAAGGCTGCCCTCTAGCAACCCAGGGGAGGTAGTGTTTTGTAGATGCTTTCTCCCCAGGTTCTCCCATCCAGCTAGTGTCTTGGCTGGGTAATGGCCATGGCAGTCTGTCACAACTGAAACAAATGAAGACACATCCATTGTTATTTTAGCAAAACAGGTATGGGTGGTTCAAAAGAGAGACAGACAGATGTTGGGTCAAATAATTTGGCAAATAATAGTGGAGTAGATGATATAAAACCAATAGAGATAGCACAAACAGAAGCAGGCAGTTTAATTGTAGTGGAAACAGATACCTCAGTATTGAACACAGAAACAGTATGCCTGGTTACAGGTAGTTTCAAAGAATGAACAAAAAATAATGGAGGAGGCAGTGCAATGGAGGTAGTGACACATCTGAGATACTTGAGTTTTGGGGCAACCTGGGTAAACTTGGCTAAAGGTTCATGTCTGTCCATAGGTTATAGAAGCAAAGAAAAATCCAGGAACCAGAAAGTAAATACTTACAAAAATGCACTCTCCAAATGATAATCAATGAACCACTGAAGGATTCACTCCTCGGCCTTACAATTTATAGGCTGATGTCAGGGTTGCCCTGCCTGTTGGGGTCCCACCCTCAAAACACAAGAAACACAGAAGAAGAAGTTATGAAGAAAACATAGAGAAAAGCCAAGCAAAATGACACCTTTTATTGGCTAACTAAAAAGATTACAATATGCAAGCTTTCGAGGCAACTCAGGCCCCTTCTTCAGGCAGAAGGGGCCTGACTTGCCTTGAAAGCTTGCATATTGTAATCTTTTTAGTTAGCCAATAAAAGGTGTCATTTTGCTTGGCTTTTCTCTACATTCATAATGGCTAACACGGTACAACACCCTGGTAATGAAGAAAACATAGAAATAGAAAACAAACATAAACCAGGGAACACATCCTGGCTGAAGCATTACAGTGGGTCTTGCCCTAGAGGTTTTTTTTGTCATTGTTATTTTTTCCGAATCATTCCCCTTTTTATTTTGAATTTTGTTAATTTTTCAATTATGTCTGCATCATTTTCCAGCAACATCTTTTGTTAAACAAGGTTGCCAGGGCCTGAAATCATTTGTGGCACAGTGTCATAGTTATTACTCGTCTATTCAAGACTCTTTGGATTTATAAAATTTGTTTTTTCCAAGGGAAATGTTTGTTAGTGACATTTCTGACATTTGTGTTTGCCTTTTTGACTTTAACTTTTGTCTTACAATTTGGGTTTGGTTATTAAGGGCTCTTGTCTTTTTGGTTATGTATTTAGCCTGTGTTCTCAGCCATTGTTTTGCCATTAAAACTTTGAAATTCCCTCATTCATTTGCCTTTTGTCCTATTAAGGACAAATGTTTTTGTCACCACAGGCACAATAAAAACTTTTGACCCTGGGATAGAAAGTGTAATAGTTTTTATGGAACAGTTACAGACCACTTAATCAGGATAAACAAACCAGTGCATTAACCTTGGCAGTATTACATGCTTTTGAGGAGATTGTTGCTCTGGCATTAGAATAAAAGATATAAAGGTTAAATGTACAAAATGGCAGAAAGAATAGGGCTAACTCAGCAGAGTGCAGGAGACATTTAAGGGAGCATTTAGTTTTAAATTGTGACTGTTCTGGACATTTGTACATGTACTGTGCTAAACTTGAGCAAAACATTAAATGTTAGGTATTGTGGTGGCTGCAAGTTTAGTCCATCTCAATTGCAGAACAGTTTATTAATTGCCTATTAGTTTAAATTAAAATGTACCAATTTGGGCATTAGTTGACTAAGGAGCAATGAAGACTTTATTAGTTCAGGATTGTTAGAATAGTTGAATTTTACAAAATACCTAAAAAAAATTTTAAAATCTATTTGCGGTGGAGTGTTGATAAAGGGGACTCAGATCATATTTTACCACCCATCATTTTTCAGATTAGCACCCTACATTAAGAAAAGATTTTTTTTTTGATGTTCCTTGCTCAATTCCACATTTAATTTTAGAATATTCACGGCTTTGAATCATAGTATTAAAATAGATTAGAAGGCTACAAATCATGTTGGTTGAGATGATAATTATCTACATTAGTGCCTTAAAAATTTACCCACACCAACCATCCTTTCATTTTCTTCACAAATATTGTTCCTTAAGTACCAATATTTTAAAGGCATATTTAATAAGCAATGGTCTCATAAATTACCTCCACACAGATTTTATGACTAAAGCTTGATTTACTGACTGGTGTGCTTTACCTAAAAGTAATATTTATGCTTTCTCAAGACCTGGGCCAAAAGCTATGAATAAGAATAAATTAAGGGCAATTTGCAAAATGGATTAATTAGACTGTCAGGCAGACCGATGAGGGGCAGTTTTTTTCTTCATTGAGACAAAGGAACAGTCAGACACATGCATCTGAGGAGCATCTTAAAGACTCTAAAATGGTAGGAAATACAGTGAAAGCAAATGGTGTGACACCATATGCAACGCCCTTTCCTTTTCTGTCCTTAGAATTGAGTAAGAGACTGGTGAGGAACCATGACATTGCTTCTGTACCAACAGTCCTGCATCTAAAGCTCCAGCTGCTGTTTAAACCTGATGGAGGCTAGATGTTGTCATTCATATAGGAACCAGCATCCATGTGTGTCACTTCGGAGCCCTTGGAAGCATTTTCTCCAGACTGAGGAAGCCAGTGTGAAGACCTGAGGGTCTTATTCTTTTTTTTTTTTTTGTATTTTGTCCTGCTTGGTTTTTTTTGTTGGCATAAACAGAGCTCGGCTATAGACTTTAACCCTTTATAAGTTTCTCTGGATTCTATTTTCACAGTGGCATAGTCTTGTGGATTCCCTTGGGAATTATGGACTAAAACAACCAGAAATCCCTGATGCAGACAATGGGGGAGCAGCGTCCAGAGCCACAAATCTAGCTAGCAGCTCATTAGACTAGCTTTGCCCAAGGATAGGCAAGATGAATGGTGGAGCAGACCTTGTGGACAAAAAGCACCCATGACCCTTCCTGGTACCCATGCTGCCTGGATGCTTGGGATAATATTGAGGCATATATTCTCATTGCTGAATGAACACCTGTCAGACACAAATGGGTGCAACAGGCGTGGGAGCATAAACTCACTCTGCTTCTCTCCGGTGAAGCAGAATGTGCATATTATATTGTTAAAAAACTGGCCACTGATTTCTGCCTGGTAAAAAAGAAATACTCATTCACTATGGTCTCACCACCGATATGCAGGCCCAGAAATGCCCATCAGGGCACAGGCCTTTGAATTGTGGAGAAAAAATGGCCTGATGAGTACCACCAACAGAAAATTCAGCTGAACACGTGGTGCACATAATTTCAAGTGATTTTTATAGTGCACACCCTTCCAGTTCCACTCACCAGACATGTCCAGAGACATTCATGTCAATGTCAATGTCAATTTATTTATATAACACATTTAAAACAACATAGTAATGCTGTGGCTAAAGTGCTTTACAATAATAGAATAAAAGAAAAACAAAACAAATTAACATAAAACATAAATAGAAATAAAATATATGAACATAAAATAAAATACATAATAAATAGAAATAATGTTATATACATAAAAAATAGAAGTAATGTTATATAATCACAAAGAGGAAACCATCAGTATTACTGAAGGTCATGGAATGCAAGTGAATAGAAATGAGTCTTTAATCTTGTTTTGAACAATTCAATTGTAGACGACTCCTTTATGTAATGAGGTAAAGCGTTCCACAGGCGAGGAGCAGCAGCTGCAAAAGCCCTGTCCCCTTTAGTTTTACACTTGGTATGAGGGACAACCAGAGACAGCTGACCAGAAGATCTAAGCACTCTAGATGGCTGATGTAAAACACACAGTTCAGATAAACAGGCAGGAGCAAGCCCATGTAAAGATTTAAAAACTAGCAGCAAGATTTTAAAATCAATTCGAAAACTGACAGGCAGCCAGTGTAAAGAAGCTAATACTGGAGAAACAGAGTCATACTTTCTTGCCCCAACCAGAAAGCGAGCGGCAGCATTTTGGACCAACTGTAACATGTGTATCAGTGTTTTATTAATCCCAGAATACAGCGAGTTGCAGTAATCGAGGCGAGAAAAAATAAACGCATGAGTAGCTATCTCAAGATCCCTAGAAGATAAAAAAAGGCTTTATCTTACCTAATAGACGAAGTTGGAAAAAGCAACTCTTGACTACAGAATTTACTTGTTTCTCAAAAGAGAGGTTACTATCAAAGGTAACACCATGATTGCGGACTTGAGGTTTGGAAAAGACAGAGAAAGAGCCGAGAAGTCCAAGACCAATTTGGGCTTTAGCTGATGGACCCACTATAAGCACCTTCGTTTTATCATGGAAAGACATGGCAGGCCTCATGGAACTAACTGAGAGATATTGCATGGCGATTCAGGAAGAGAAGGGTACTGACAAAAGAAAACCTTGTTCCCTACAGTTGCCCCAATTAGAGACCCTGCAGAGGGAAGCCAGAACTGGTGCAATATAGAAAGACCACTCTCACCTCTCCTGCACTGCCATAAATGTGGAGAGGTTAGTTGCATTCTACTGCAATGCCCCAGAACAGAAAAAAAACAATGTAGTGCAGTACTGTTTGGTGACAGTGTCTAACCCTGTTTCTCTTCCATTCACAGGTGCAGTGTGTGTAAAAGAGCATTGGGTCTCCTGGACACTACCATTGCTGCACACCAGTTTAACAACCCAAAACATTATGATAACAGGTGGGACAATCTTTCCTGTATTCATGGCAAGAAACTCACCTGTCATACCTCAAATTACATATAGTATAGTTTGGTTTTCGTTGATTACACCACTCGTTATCCCGAAGCCATACCCTCTGCAAGTGGTTAATAGCAAAACCATTGCTCATTAACTCATATTGGTGTTTGCGCAGGTGGATATTCCCAAAGAAGTACTTACAGACCAAAAAAACAATTTTCTTTGGATACATTTGGGGAAATGGCCACATTTGGGGAAATGGCCAAATTACTGAAAATAAAATGACTTAAAACTTTTGTTTACATTCCCCCATAGTGATGAGCTGGTAGAACTACTGTATTTAATCAGACCTTAGAGCAAATGCTGAGCAAGGTCATCTGAGTGGATGGATGGGACTAGGACCAACTGCAATCCTTGGGTTTAATTTGCCTACTGGGAGGCATCATAAGCCTCCATAAGATTCTACCATTTTGTTATAAGAAAGGCAACCTTATGGATTGCTAGATATCATTAAAGAAGGGTGGGAGTCATAGATCCACAATACCCAACCCACAAACTTAACTAAATACATAGAAGAAGAGGTTCTTGCTCAAAATATGTTGGCCATATCTACACCTTGCATCATATCAATAGATTCTGAACCCAGTGACACTTCTTCTTATGTCATGCCTTTCTAGGTTTCATGATATATATTCTTTTGATAATTACTGTATTGTAAATAACTAGGACTGATAATTCTTTTTTCAGTTGGCTCATACTGTTTTTTATTTCTTTTATTATTGTTTTTATCATTTGCTTCATACTGTTATTATGTATATATTTTAATGTAATTTTTCTGTTTGCTTTTGTACAGTAATTACAATTTTTGTGTATGGTCCATTGGCATGTGTACAAAATATATTTTCATTGTATTTTATTGTATTACACGTGGGATATTAAATTTCTTTTTATAACTAGTTTGTGGAAACATTCTATTTTTCCATGCGTTGATTGCATTGTGCTTTACTTTTTATAAAAGTTTTTATTTTATGCACTATACTTCATTCCATAATAATTGCCTTCACTTTTTTTTATAATTTAGAGTGAAAGTGGTATTACATACTTTGACATTTGTTCTTTTTTTCTTTTTCCCTTTATCTGCATTTAAAATACATATAGAAATTTGGTTTGGGTTTTGCTTACTTTATCTCTTGGAAACAAATCGTAACGCATGTTAGGCATTTTATAACACATGATCCTTATAGCATTTTCAACTGATTGGATGTCAAAGGGTTTTTTTATCTCTTAAATCTAATTGCTTATGAGCTGTTTTACTAAGGGACTACACATCACAATTAGCAAAAATATTAACTCAGCCAACTTTTCATTGTAAACATTCTCAGATACACACCAAGGTTCACTTAACCCAGGATCCTTTTAATTATAATTCAACATTGTAACATTGCACATGTCAAATTGGAGCATCATAAAATTTTATGTACACTCCATCTTCATGAAAACAGTTAAATTATATGCTACGGTTAAGGCATGTTGTAGAGTGAGTGTCTGACCAACGCTGAAGTTTGGAAACACTAACTAAATATATTTTATTTTGGAATGAATGTAAAGAGTAGCTAATTTCATGACGCATGTAGACTAGCCTCAGGTAAATATTCATATTATTTTAACTTGCTTCAATTTTTGCTTGCAACAACATTAGCTTGCATTGACTATGTCAAGTTTCCGATCAGTAATACATTTTATTCCCACATCCCAAAGATAGGTAGGTTAGACTATTTAATGATTGTCAATTACTTACTCTATATAAGTAAGTATGGATGTGTTTGAGGAAGACACCCAGTCCAAGACTAAATTGTCCATGTTCAGTTCAGTCAGGATGCTGATATAGAGGATATAGGCTATGTATGGTGCTATAATAAAAAGTGATTAATTGTGTAAGTTCCTCACTGACATTCATGACACTGAATGATTGCAACTCACAACTGACTGATTACATCATTAATCACATCATCATGGTGTCAAAGCATGCACAAATGAAATGTTTTTGTTCTGAACTTACTCCATAATGGTGTAGAACTGACAATAACAAAAGTATTTTTTTTGTCTTGAAAGAGCAGTTGGATTTTTCTTGCTTTTATTAAGTTAAACCCTGCAAGGTTTTAAAATAATAGGTCCAATTCCAGGAATCCTATGCTAAAATTCAAGCATTTCTAAGTGTTTTTGCTTTTTTCATGAAGGAAGGCTGAGACCTCTAATTGTATTAACACCTGCAGGTCCTGTAATCAGCATCATAGCAGCCCTTGGGGTTTATTTACTGGAACTGCAGCTACTTTTTCCATTCAACGAAAAATTTTTGTATTTTGTCGTTGTGGCCAGGGTTTTGACACTTTTCCTCTCCTTTTTGTCATTTGCTTTGGGGTACAACAAAAAAGAGAGAAAAGTAAACAGAAGGTAAAGAAAAAAAGTGCTTGGTGCTACTTTATTGGATACTTAGATGGGCCACCACATCAATTCAATTAAGGAAGTACACCATTCCTTATGTAATGTTTTTTTGAAAGAATGATATAGTAAATTTAAAGGGGAGGTGGGTGGAGAAGGGGAAGACTGGTTTATTATGTGTACTTTGAGGAATCATCTGATATGCAAGCACAATCTATTTCATGAATATTTTAGAAGGCAGCTTTTGTGTTCATTACATCATAATGTTCTTTAGCAAAGCTTTTACTATCCACATGCAGCAACAATGCTCCTGTCTGGATTGTCTCGATTACACACCAGTGTTTTGTAATGTGTGGATCCTAGGAAGACCCTATTTTCCCCTTCATAACTTTTCATTATGTAGACCTTAACAAAATGTTTCATGTCCCCTAGTCTTACTACCCTGTCAGGTACTGTAGTTAGCATCTGTAACCCCCAGGCAATTACACAGAATAAAAGTGCAGGCTGGAGAAGTTACACCTTTAATTATGTATTATAGATAATATGCTTAAAATAATAAACAGTACAAATGTGACTGTTGATTGAAAATAATACAACCTAATATTGCTAGATGTACAGTTTTGGGTGGCACATAAATTAGTAGTTACACTCAGTTCTTCCTCTTAGCTAGACAACAGTTTTCACAGGGCCAAGCAGCCTGCCTGTCTACACCTTGCCTGAAAAAGTAGAAATAGAGAGAGAGAGAGAGAGAGAAGGGCTTAGAGACTGAACTTATACCAGTTCCTGTCACATGTCATGGACCAATTGAGAGTCGTGGTACAGAGTAGCCCTCCTGTTTCAACGACACCTCAGTCCTTCAGTCCCTGCTTCTTGTTTTGTCAAGACTCATGGCTGGATAGCATACCATTTAATCCAGTACATTTCCCTTTTATCTCAGACTAGCTGACCAATTTATGGCCTACCTGGGGGGTGGCTTATGGAATGTTCTCCACAGAGTTATAACAAAGCACCCTTGCAAAATTGGTTACAAGTAGATAGATGGATGCTCTCAACCTCCTGACCACAAACTACACTCTCAAAGCAGCATTGAACAAAAAGGTTCTTATTGGTAATTGTATTAGTAATTAGTAATTGTACCAGCCACCCTACCTGACACAGACAGGCAGACGCAATTACTGTCCAGCACACACATTTTTTATTTACAGAGGGGAGCCGCTTTCTCGCTTCCCAGAGCACAGCACAATGCACTACAGTACACGTCTCAGTCCTGTCCTTTCTTCTTGACTCTTCTCCCTTTCAGTCCTTCCACCACCACTCCCTCTCTGGCAAGCTTTGTCCACCTCCTCCGAATCGAATGGAGTGAGGTGCCAACTTTTATAGGGCACCCGGAAGTGCTCCAGGTGTTCACATATCTTCTTCCGGCAGCACATTTGAGTGTGGCGGAAGTGCTGCAACTCAAGGCTCAGATACTGTCCGTGGGCCATGGGCTTCTAAGCTTCAAACCTGTGATTCTGCTCTGAGCCGGGGTGGGGGTGGGGGGGGTAGGGGTACAATTTGGTACAATTGATTGCTTTGGGGGGGGGTTCCCTCTTGTGTTCTGGGGGAGGGATTGCCCTGAAAATGCCCTCTCCTCTGGTCCTTCCATCACAGGGGTGTCCCGGCTGGGCAAGGGCCCCGGCCATCCGCCACAGTTCCTAAAAATTTGGGGAGTTCACAATGATTTGCTTAAAAAAAGATGTTTCTTTAAGTCACTAAATAATTTCTAAATCGCAACTTACAATTTTCAATATATTAAATATTCATCTACATCATAATTACAAAAAGAGGTTTCTTGTAGAATCTCAAAAAACTCAACACCTTTAAATATTTTAGTTTATTTCTATTATTTGTCTAGTGTACTGAATGTTTCTACATTGTGTCAACCAATTAAAGAAAGGTTTTTAAGATTTTACTATCTTTGGTGAAAAATGAGATGCTATAGCTAGATTATCAATGTTTGAATTGTTTATATATTGTACATGAAAATGCAGTAGAGTGCATGGGTTAATGTCCAAATTTGTTACATATTTGTCAGCAACTTGTTCTATATATTGTTTTTTTATTTTTGCATACAGCCACCACTTTATGCAAGTGAAATATGGCAGCTGGACTCGAAAAAGCATGCCACAGGTGCATTTCTAAGATTGCCAGCAATGGTAAGCATTTATTTAATAAATTATTAGAATCTTTCTACCTTTAAATGGAAAGGTAAGAGCTTTACTCTATCACATTGCTATCTACAGGTAAAGTGGATAACCCCAACCCTAATCCTTTGCATTTCTTCATTTCTTTTCTTGCTTTCTTTTTAAGACATACAGACAAGACATGCCCGAAAGAGGTAACATAACATGAGTAACACTAGCAATGCACATAAACCATAAACACTTGTTTGTTCCACTTGGGTGACATTCAGAATCAGCCAGTTCTGGACCTTTAAGGCCACAGTACTTGACTTTTGTTTCTTAATTTCATGCTAGTTCTTGTTGTTAATTGAACTTCTTGTTTAATCAGGAGGTTCATCCCAGATCTCTCATAAATTAATATGATGTTTATTTCTCTTTTGAAATTCAGAAAGATTATTGTTGTCTTGGATTTTATTACACTGGAAACTTTTCATTTTCTTCCTGTTTATATAATTTGGTAGAATTGATTGGTTAAAAATTTTTAAATGTTTTATTGTTATTTCATTTGTAACCAAAAGAAAATTAGTAGTAAAGCTGAGTTAGATGACCAGCTATCCTGGCACCATCATTAATTGTGTTCTCTATAAAATAGCTCTTTTAGTAAAATATTA
Organism: Erpetoichthys calabaricus; assembly: GCF_900747795.2. Classification (NCBI taxonomy): domain Eukaryota; kingdom Metazoa; phylum Chordata; class Cladistia; order Polypteriformes; family Polypteridae; genus Erpetoichthys; species Erpetoichthys calabaricus. The sequence goes on from NC_041397.2 coordinate 114,687,862, forward strand.
AGAAATAAAAAATGCAAAAAGAGCTAATCCTCTCCAGTCCACAAAACATACTGTGGTAGGAATTTCAAACTCAGCACAATGGCAATGGGAACAAATGTAGAATTATTAAATGTCATATTACATTAATGTTAAGGAAGTGTCTGTTATTTACAAATTGGTTGGAGAGAAAACCTGTCACCACAGCAGCCCTCCAGGGCTAGGACTGGTCATCTTTGCAGCTATATGGAATTCATGCCCTGATTAGCTAACCTAGATTCTAACAAAATAGTTTGATCAGAAAACCAAAGTAAGACTCCTTCATACCTGCTGCTTGAAATTCCTTGTGCCACACTTTTGTGTCACTTACTTTTACTCTTAACTTGCATGTGCTTCACTGGGTGCTGGAAGAGAGAGAGTGTTAAGTTTCTAGATAACCTCTTGGACAATTCTGGTGTTAAGACATATGTGAAATATTTTCTTAGTCATTTTGGTAGAGCGTTCTCTTCAAAACTGATGCCCCATCTCTACTCTTTAACCTTTTACTGCTATTAAAAATTTCCAAGCATCCCAAAATGCAGACTGAGGTGTCTTGTCTATGTCATAGTCATCTGCCCCCCAACAAAACTCCAACATCTCTACTAAATGCAGAAGAAACCACACATCCTATCAGATTGTCAGACTGAAAGTCAGGCACTAACACATCTTCCATTCACAATAAACAAGATCTTTTTGCTCAAACACATTTCTAAAGGAATATGTCTCAAATTAATGTATGGGTTTTTATGTGTCCTCTCTCAGCATTTGCAATGTAGTTTCCTTGTAAAGGAGCAAGAAGTATATTCTTGAGCCGTGGATTCATCCCCTCAGCGCAAAATGTCAACTGCTAAATATATAATTGTAAGATCTGTAAGAATCTGTTAAGTACATTGCTATTGTTATTTCCACATCACTGCACTAAACTGTAATACAGTAACAATGCTTTCTCTTCTAAGATGGATGGAATCCTTTTTGGGGACAAAAAGAACTGGATGGAGACAGATTTCTGTTGTTAATACAAGCTGTATTCTCTGCAGCTGCTAGCACATGGTCAGGTCAAAAAAAACAATAACAATCTTACTTCCTCTCACAAATCCTTCCAGATCTTGAATGCCTAACTTTATAAACACTACTTTCTAACACATTACAGCGTAACAGAGAAATTAACATCCATCCATCCATCCATTTTCCAACCCGCTGAATCCCAACACAGGGTCACGGGGGTCTGCTGGAGCCAATCCCAGCCAACACAGGGCACAAGGCAGGAACCAATCCTGGGCAGGGTGCCAACCCACCGCAGGACACACACAAACACACCCACACCCCAAGCACACACTAGGGCCAATTTAGAATCACCAATCCACCTAACCTGCATGTCTTTGGACTGTGGGAGGAAACCGGAGCGCCCGGAGGAAACCCACGCAGACACGGGGAGAACATGCAAACTCCACGCAGGAAGGACCCGGGAAGTGAACCCAGGTCCCCAGGTCTCTCACCTGCGAGGCAGCAGCGCTACCCACTGCGCCACCGTGACACCCAGAAATTAACATTGCAGATCTAAATGTAGGTATATTCCTATTCTCATTCTAATATAATGAACATTTACTTCTCTAATTTAATACTTGTGACAACATAACTTTACAATACCTTTACACAATACATGCCATGATTTTATCATGATATCAAGTAAAAGGTTACAGTATGCCATTTCATGATAAGTGAAGTTGTAGTATTTGAAATGTGGATAGAGGTAGGGTTTGTCACGGAACTAATTCCTTAAAAAATGTTGTGTATTAAGAACACAAGAAAATAATGAAACTGTAATATAAGAAAATGCTACAAAATGTTTTTGTTTAGTTAAGTTCAAATTTCATCATCACATTTTGAACAAGTCTTTTTGTTTTGCTAATTAGGAACAAGACTTTCAAAAACTGAATGCATTCATAATAACTCATAGTTTTTCCCATTTCCATGAAGCTTTATTGTTGCCATTATAATCATAAGCAGAGTAAATAAATAAACAAAACTAGTTTGGTGGCTGTAAAGTAATATGGTTCAATGTCTCCATCTAGTGGTATTAAGGTTAAGAATTACAGAACTTGCATATTTGAATGAGAGCCTCTCAGTGTGTCAACAACAGTATTCATAGTACAGTACTGGTATAAAATGTAAAGCATACTTCAGAATGCTCAAGCACTATAGAAAATACTTTTTTTTTTTTTTGCTTATTAAAATTATTTTTTGGATAGTCTTTGGCATCAGTGATCTTGGACTACATTTAACAAGATAGATAATGAAAGAATCACTGAATGAATTATTAAAACATAAGCGTCATTTTGATCAAAGCATTTCATGTTTTATTCATTTCTATTGTTTATTTGACACATAATAGTTGCATAGACTGCAGAGTGCTGCAGGTCTGAATCTGCATACTAGGATAATGTTCTTTGTTCATGAAAATAAGAGAAATTAACCTCTGATGAAAACATTAATTGCAAAGGATGTACTCAGTTGATTTTACTTTGTTTTTAAAAGCAGGAAAAGTAACTCAGATGGTTTAGTTGAATATTAATCTGCATTCCTTATTAAACCACATTTTGATAACATTTATGCCACACAGCTATGTTTTTAGCTATGTTTTTGTCTGCAATCTGTTTTCAAAGATAATTTAAATAATTTTTTCTTTACACTATTTAGCAGGTCTTATTTTTGGACTTCTGGCCATTCTTGCCCTTCCTCTTACCATGGCCTTTGTAGGTAAGATGACTAGCATTTACATAATTTACACTACAGTATTATAACCAGAAGTGAATTGTTTACAAAATAATGCTTCTGCATGGTTATTAATACTGGCAAATTTGGTTGATTATGTATTTTAATATTTTATTTCTTTTAAGGAATGAAATATTTGGAAGACTGCCCAGTCCAGCCTCTGATTCCTTTGTATTTGTTAGTGGGAGGCATTATTGGAACATTAAAGGTACATTATTTGTATTTAAATCACATATTCCTCAAATTCATTATAGCTTCAATGCCTTGCTTAAAATTGTATAAAAAAACATAGACATACACAGCAACAAACATTGAAAACCTTTTTATAGATTTAATTTCTTAAGGATGACCCAAAAATATCTAAAGCTACAAAATCCAAAGCTACTGTTTAAACAATGAAATGTTTCATGAAAATTTGCTGACATTTTGGGACTATAAACAATCCTTATAAAATAAACTAATTCAAATTTTATTTTTCATTCCCACAAGCGTTCTTTCGTTGAATAGGCCTATGCTGCCAGAATGGTTAAGGTTAGGACTTGGTTAGATATAATCAGTGACAGGACATCTTCAGAGGTCTTGTGGAGTCCAAGTCTTGACAGGTCAAAGCAGTTTTGGCAGCACAAGGGGAGCCTGCACAATATTAGGCATGTGGTTTTAATGTTGTGGCTGATCAGTGTAAATTTAAACATTAGGTAAACTGAGAGTCTTAAAACTACCCGCTGCCCAGGAAACTATATTGACAATAAACTGCCTGAACTGAAAGTGTAACACTTTAGAATTCAATTTTAGAATGGAATGGTTTTGAAGTGAAAAAGAAAAAGCCACAATAACTTGAAGAGAACATGCAGACTACACACATTGCACACTTGAACACAAGACTCTGGGGATATCTAGTAGCAATGCTGTCCACTGGGTCACTAGTTTTGTTGAACAGCATAAAGCCATTTTTCTACATTTTCTCCATAACATAATTTTCTACATAACTGTACTTTCAACACCAGGACTCTGCAGTTTTTTGCCTCAGGTTGGCAGTGAATGGAGCACACACTCCTTTAGCTTCCTTGGTGGCCTTTTCAAATTTGCCATCATCATCTGCCTAGCCCCATGCTGATCGGCTTATTGTTTTGTGTTAAATGCATTCCTGATATTTATCTGCTTTTCCTTTTTTCATATTACTGTTGCCACTTTTAAGGGAGCAAATAGTAGTGTACTTTTTGCACCTCTTTACTGGTTTGCACTGCATGGCCTTGAATGGGAAAAACTGAAACTGAAACAGCAAACATGTGATTAAAGAAAAATATACTCCACATTTTAATTCAGAGAATAAGGGACTTACTGAGGGAAGTGTATGACTTAATTTGTATAACATTTGGGGGCTATGATTCACTGGCTCTTACAGTAATTCAGAAATGCCACTATATGTGACATCACTACTCCATAAAAACTTATTCTTTGGTGTGTTGAGATGCATCCACATTTTTGGATTTAATTACAAAAAAAAACACTAAACTTTGTATATAAGACAGGGAAAAGATTTTAGATGACTTTTTTCTTTGAAAATGTTCTTTGGCCTCTTGTTTTTTAAATTGTTCACTCTAGTCTCTCTTTTGATATATAGACATGCAACATCAAGTTTTCTACAGAGACACGTTTTAAAAAACTAAAATGAAATCGTATTGCTTAATTTCTTATTGTTTGGTCTTTGCTTGTACATCTGACATAACGTCTGTAACGTAGTGAAATACACTGCCTTTTGGTATACAAAAATCATCTTGATTTTGGTTAGTTACTATCTTGTGTTTAATCAAATGTTTTTCTAAACTTCTAGAGTTATAACATATAAAAGGGCACTCATCAAGTTAAGGAGTCTGGCTGACAAATCCAAAGGCCAAGAACTGATCTACCAGCTCACCTTATCTATATATATGTAAATCAATGTATGTGTGTGTGTATGTACTGTATGTATGTACCAGCATCACTTCTGAATGGCTGGAGTGATTTTCATGAAACTTGGAACACATGTTTCTCATTGGTCGACTGAAAATACTGTAGGGTGAAATCAGTCTTAACCCACTCCCTTCTGGGTATGGTGGGGGCTTAATCTTGCAGCCTTGTATGTATGTTATCATCCAGTTGACACTTGGAACGACCACCAGACGGCAAACTGGAGGTGATTGCCAGCATTCTTTATATTTGAGCAAAATGGCGCCCCTGTTGCTTTTGAAATTAAATAGAATTGGCCTGTTCAGAGCGTCAACTGGATGATAACATACACACAAGACTGCAAGACAAGCATATTAGTGAGTCTTCATTGTTTGTCAATTTATTTTTATTTTTAAAGTTATGTTTTTTTTAATTATATTTTTCTCAAACAATTAAAAAAAAAAAAAACACTTTATTTTCCTCCTGGGAAACGTCGGGTATTTCAGCTATGTTAGCTAGTAGATGATATTTTTCAGCGGTGGAATGGCCAACATGTAATACCATGCAATCATTTTTGCAATAAAGTTATTTTTAATATCAGTCTAATCAATTTCATGAATACCTGTATATGGTATTTTTATCTTGAATGGCAGCCTGTATTGTAGGGACACCTAATTCAAGTGCAAATCCCTAAAAACTCAGTAAAATTACCCTTTTTTTATAAAAGGAAAAAAAAATTAAGGCAATACATTAAGATTGTCAAAACTGCTCTAAATCAGATCAACTGCAATATGTTCCCACTCATTATGATGGTAAATATAAACACTTTGAATCAGTCCACAAACTCTTTGATCACAACATCTGTAGGAATCACTTATGATTATAAATCAAAGCTGCATCTTCAAGCTCAGCAGTATGGTTGGGGAACAATTATTGACTTGCTACACAAATGATACTTTTGAAAATGAAACTGGACAACTGCAGACAGACTGATAGCTAACTGAGCTAAAGAGGGAGAAATGGAGGAGATATAAGCAAGCTGCATCATTCTATCGTGCTTGTCTATACATTGGAAGAGTATTTAAGAAAACAGCAAATAATGTGTAACATATACATGTAATAATAATATTATAAGCTACAAGTTTAAAATAAGACTAATTTGTTGGCAAATTAGTTCTTGCCGAAACAACCCAATTCGAAATGTGGAAATTGTCACTTCTTGCTGTGAAGTGAAGCAGAAACTGTTTTTCAACTGTTCCCTTGTCCCTAGTCCCTGGTCCCTTGTCTCGTATAGTATCATCAGCTGCAATAAATGCATGCAGTGTTAAAACTAATGCCCAGGCTGAGTTTAAATAATGAAACCAACAGAGGATTGTTTATGCTAGCATCAAGACCATTTAGCATTGATGTTGTATTCCCCTACTGTGAACTTTAATTAGGAATTATAAGAAGACCTGCTTCTTGTGATTGCAGTGTTTGCTTCTAGCTACCTAGCAGTCTTTTTCTAATCCCTTGGTGACCTATAATAAAACATTTGAAATAATAATCTACAAGTAAAATAGTCAGAAAAAAATCACTTTATCAACAATTCTGTTTACAGGTGACTGTTCTTCTTTATGACTCAACGAGAATGAGGTCACTACTTTCCAAATCAGTAATCATAGCTGATGATGATGATGATGAATATCCATGGCGACAGAATGCACACAAATACTACATTCATGTCACTCTTAGCGTATTCTTATTTATCTGGTTCATACTAGGTAACTACTGGGTGTTCTCTGTCCTTCTCCCCAACTTTATTCCACCATTTCATCAGCCACATAATTATTGTGATAAAACTCTGTACATTTTTGCTGTCTGTGTCCTCATCATCAGCCATACTGTACTTTTCCTTCTTCTCATATGCACTTGTTGTCTTTTCTGTTGCTCTAAAACAAGGAGCACTGCTGAATATGACTGATCATCACCCCTGCTTCTTGGGCCAATGTTTGGAATATGGCTAAACTTACAAAAGAAATATCATCAGCCCTTCGTTTGTTATTGTCCAGTATTACACAGTGTACAGTAGTATAAAAGGCATATCTGTTATACATCTCAATCGGAGTACAATCTTGTGTCAAACAATTCAGTAACTGTGTTTTCTGTTTTGTTTAAACATAATGCCAGTTATTAAAAATCCCTTGTGTAATATTTATTCCATTTGGCTTTTTATGTATATACTTTTCTAAATTGCTGGTATTTTATAATATTAAACTTATGAAGTACTGTTGCATTTTGAAGAAAATTTATTTATAAAATCAATTGAGCTGTTTGTTCCAAGTAATCTATATAAAGTTTCTGACAGGCAACTATGTGCTTTTTTAGATATTCATATATAAAGCATCTTGAAGAATTAGTGCTGAGTAATTTACAGTTTTACTTTGATAGGATAGAAAGATCTAGCTAAATTCATTACAATAGATCATGTTTCCCTAAAGAGTGGCACATATTGTTTTGTCATTTAGAAATGAATGTTTGTCATTTTAACATGGATGATATTATTTTATTGTGCTGAAATGGCTAAAAAAATCCTCAGGTATGAATGGATTTAAAGCACTGTTCCAAACTGTTTTGTTAAAATGGAGAAAGGAGAACTCCAAAAACACATTTACCATCACATTTCTTAATAGCATCTATAAATTTGCATCATGTCATCTAGCTTAGGTCCATCTTTCTAATACTGCTCTATCATACAACTGTCCCTTTGTAATTCAAGGTCTCTCCGCATTTCACTATATCTGCTGTACTTTATTACTGTTCAAGAAAATATTACACTAAATTATTTTTAGCTTGCAGCACAATAAAATTGTAATCTGCCACTAAGTTATTCAAATTGCTTAATGTCAGTTACACTGTTGGTGATATAAAATGTGTTTTCCTACATCTTTGCTCTACTTGAAGCTTTTGACATGTAATATGCCTTATATACTTTAAAAAAAGTATTGAGTATTTTGTTTGTGAATAAAGTTGAATACTACTGATTGCTCTCTTGTTTTTTGTTTTTATTTATATTTTGTTTTATTTGACCCTTTATCCCTGAGGTTAAGGTCACTATCCCTGTTGTGTGTCAAAAAAGATGACTAAAAGAGATGGATGTCAAGAACGACATACAGTATGGCCCTAAAAAGTTCTGCCCCAGTATCCCTTTAATCTACCTAAATAAAAGCATCTGTGTTTCCTTCCAGTTGCTAGGTCTCTGTCACTCCAAAAGATAGCACATCATAAATATTGTAATAATAAAGTGCACTGCATTTTTCATTCCAATAAACACAAATATTAACACTGCTTTTATGAACCCCATACCAAATGGCATAAAACAGAGACAAATGCATTACATGGTTAGCTGCAAACTTTTAACACTGAGGCCTATGTCGATCACTTAGCTTTTAACTTGTCTTAGACGGGTATAACGGCTATTGATGAGATACAGTGACAACAGTTACAATGCATGAACAGAGGACAGCCATGAGTGCCCCCTGCCTGCCCACATCAAACAGAAATTTGGAGAAATGGGTTGAGCCCAATTACTTCTTTGCATATTCTAATTTCTGAGCATTGTTTAATCCATCTTACAACCATTTGATATTTTAGTGCCTGTCTTTGCCATAATGTCCAGAACATGTGGCTTCAGAACACGCAAAGTCTATCACTGACTGATGGCTCAAGGTACTGTTGTGCCAGGTACACTTATAAAAAAACACTTTTGAATATGGTATTTGTTATGAAAAGTTTATGACTAGCAAAGAAATCCCAGTCACGTCATCAGATTTCTTGTCCTAACCCACCAGAAAGATAAAAGCTTTCAGTAGGAGTACAGAGTCAGAGTACAGTCACATTTGGAGCATGAAATCCTGTCTCTAACAGGGCAAAATATGTTGCTTAGCTGTTATGAGCATAAATGCAAGTAATAGTAAGTCTCAGAAACTCAAAGCCTGATTGAGGTGACCCTGTAATCCACCAATACAAACTCCAGACATTATTATTCACATACCCTTTCAGACCATCTTCCCAGAAACAAATTCAATGTAGGAAAGACTTAGTTCCAGAGTTAATACTTTGCACAGAGTAAAAGCTGACTACGTCTTCCTATAATTTTCACCCTTCCACGTGAGCTCCAGCTAATACTCCTCCAGTGAACTGACATCCCACATTCTAAGTATGTGTTTCCATTAGCAGGACATAATATATCCAGATTTGCTTGATAGGCTTTACACTAGGACCCCAACCCTTTGTCTTGCAGGAGTTGAGACCACATGTCTTTACATGGTGCAGACGCTTCCCAGGAGTCACCATGCTTAGCCATGACTCCATCTGTGGATCCTGGCATTCTTCTGCTAGACCACTCCTCTCTGTCACAAGCCCAGGAAAGAAGACTTTTATTTCTGAGTGTAGCTATTTTGCAGACTAAACAAATATAAGATGTTCTTTTATTTTGGTATGTCTTTGGTATAAGTGAGGAACCTGACATCACTGAGAAAAAAACCCATGCAGACTTCAGTGGAATGGGATTTGAACATACTGATGAAGCAGCACTAACCACTGAGCTACTGTGCTCACTGGTCCCCTCATGTAACCTGCAGTGGAACTTAATTCAAGTTTTCAGGATAAAAATGTATATGCAGCATTTTTGAGAAAATATGTAATGTAATTGGAAAAGGATGTGAATCCTATTTCATTCAACATTTCACTCTGTGTTTATACAATCTATTTTGTATTCTTAACAATAAGCAGTCTGTTTTGCTTTGGGGAGAGGTGGAGGGGTGGTGGTGACTCAAGACTCTTCTGATTCCTGCCGATGACACTGTGAATATAGCCCATTGTATCCCTCGCACAGATTTTAAAGCAAAAGTTAGATAAGAATTTCTGAACCATGCTTTCCTTTTGAAATTTCTTTGACTCAATTAGGATTTTCTAGCAAGCATGAGACATGGTAATACATTCATTACGGCTTAACAGAGAGCAAACTGTTTTTAGCCTCAGTTTTCATAAGTGTCTGTTGTTCTTTATGTTTATGAATGTCTTACATTGTTGCCTCTTTAAATAGGGTTAATAGGCTGTTTCAGCTGCTGTATTCATAATGTAAAGTAGTTTCTGAAAGGTGGTGGTCAATACCAGCAATCCAGAGCAGTGGTGGTGGGTGTGACAAAGATAGCCTTTGCTTTTTTATTTTTTTTCTTTAAAATTCTTCTTATTTTCATGAAAAGGGAAATGACTTCTTGTGAATAAAAATATGACCATACATTTTTTAGCATGTGGTGAGTCCAATCCCAATGCTAGGGTATTTTTTTTTTAATAAATACTGTGTATATTTTTTTAAACACAGTCTCTTAGCTGTTAGTCACAGTCTCTAAAAATTAATTTCAGTAAGGATTCAAGACCTAAGAGCTTTTATTTACTATTTATAGAATTATGTGCAGAAATAAATCTGGAACTCATTTTGGTGTGCTAGCACTGTTGGAGTTTTCTAGGATTAAGGTTTATATTCTGCACTGAACATACAAAACATTGATAATCAATTGTGTGGACATTTATTGAAACATAATTATTTTTTCACCAATAGTCATACTGTGTGCCCAGTGTCACAAGATGGCAGCAAAGGTGCAGTTCTCAAAAATACCTGAAGAGCTAAACCAGGACTTCCATTGGTCTGTCTAGGAATAGGTCTCACCAGACCCCAAACCTACGAGGTAGGCTTTCAGGCCTGCACAGGCCCAAAATGGTACCATGGCTTTACAAGTGCAAAAATACCCTTCAAGGGAGAATGTGACCATAAATCTTCTGGCTTAAAGGACAAAATTAAACAATGTTCTTTAACCTCCTTAGTGTTATGTTTACAATCAGAAAAACGAAGCAAAAACATTGAATATTTTCAACAAGAAAAAATAATATTACTCGTCAATATACATGTAAATATCAAAAAGTCAACATAAATGCAGTAAGAAAAGTATGTCTGGTGTCCACCAGTGTATACGTCCTTCAGGTGATATGTTTTGAAACTGTCACTAAGCACAGGTGACATTGCAGTTGCATCCGAAGAAGTGTGTTTCTATGCACGCTTTTCTTATAATTTGCTTTCTGTTGCTTGCACATGAGATGGTAGAATGTCAGTGCCTGAACCACCCGATCTGCCTGGACCTTGTGTTGTCATATGCTGCCACAGGGCAAGGTTTTGTGACTACCACATTTCTCCTAACACAAATTTTGACAGTTGCTGCATTGTGAACAGTGCTTAGTTTTTTAATGTCTTTCTTGTCCTTCCACTTGCTTGCAATCATTTTGCCTTTTTGCCACGTAGACACTGCACCCCGCAGCAGTTCTATGCAACTGACCTCACCAGGGGCCTCATGTATAAATGGTGCCTACACACAAAAACGCTGCGTACATCCTTTTCCATGCTTACTTCAAGATGAATAAAAACTGAACTTGGCATAAAACCATGCACATTCTCACGCTAGCCTTACCCTGTGCGTACACAACTTTCCACTCGGTTTTGCAAACTGGCATCACCCAGCGTCAAACCAGTGCTACTGTTCCTGTGTGGTTTCTCATTCTTTTTTGATTCATATCCTTGATGTGGCTTTATCAAATACACTGAAATTAACCACATACTGTTTTTAAATCTAAGACTACTGATTGTAATCAACCTGTAACAATATAATGGTCCATGGAATGGCCAAACTAATCTAAATATCATAGCTGCTTTAGAATGGTTACTCTCAGTGCACCACTCAGAGTATTTTAACCCACTGTATCTGAGTGTGGAAACACAGCTGTACAGCAGCTGATCAGAAAGCTCTATGGCAGGTTGTCTCGAGAGCGCAGAGAATTATCGGGATACAGCATCTACCCTGGAGAACATTTAATAGCACACGCTGCCTCAGCCATATGCACAAGTATATTTGAACTTCTCCCATTCGGCAAATACTTCAGAGCCTTTCTTGCACAAAGCTCAAGGTTCAGAAACAGCTTCATCTCAATAGCTATAAATGCACTCAATCAGTCCACCAAGTGCCCCCAGTAGAAATGTTTGTAATTATAAGTAAAATTACCTCATTGTAAACTTGCACTACAGTTTTAACACTGCACAACTTGAGCCACTTTATGAACCATTTGCATCTGCACTATATATACATGTACATTGTACTCATGCTTTCATATTATATATGTTTCATTGTTTTTCATCATATTATTATTTTTATTATTATTTTTATTACTATTGCTATTTTAAGTTAATGGAAGATTTTGCATATTGAATCTCTTTGTACCACACAATAAAGGAAATCAATTCAATTCAATAGAAGAGATTGCGTATTTACAGATGATGACAACTGGCTTAGATTTCTTGGCTTAGATGAATTAGATTTCCAAGAGCTATCTTCTTGAAGCCCTTGATATCGTTTTTAAGATGAAATGCATTAAAGTATGCATATTACATTATACAGATACGTTTTAACTTCATTTAAATAATGTATACTGTTTTTTAATCATTCATACAAATCGATCAATTTTTACAAAAAATAGGATTGAAAAACAAGTTGACCCCCCACCCCTGAGAGAGAGAGCATGGCCAACGGGGTAAAACTTAAGACTTGTAGACATACCTAAATTGGTTAGTTTAATAGGCCAGTAGAGATGAATGGAGAGAAAAAGAAATGCAGAGATAATTACTTCCTCGGTGCTTTAAGAGCTTATTCTAAAATTTTATTGATTATATCCTGCCAGGTTTTAAAAAAAATTCTGTACAGATCCTCTAACTGAATATTTGATTTTTTCCAATTTCAAATAGTATAAAACATCGGTTACCCACTGACTTAAAAGAGGAGCGTTAGGATTCTTCCAGTTTAGCAAAATAAGTCTGCGTGCCAAAAGTGTAGTGAATGCAATCACAGTTTGTTTGTCCTTCTCCACTTTAAACCCATCTGGAAGAACACCAAACACAGCTGTTAATGGGTTAGGAGGGATTGTGACACCAAGGCTGTCTGAAAGGCACTTAAAAAATTTGATCCAAAATGATGTTAATTTGGTGCAGGCCCAGAACATGTGACCCAGTGAGGCTGGGACTTGATTGCAGCGTTCGCAGGTTGGATCTTGCCCTGGAAACATTTTGGACAGTTTTAGATGAGACAGAGGTGCTCGATATATAATTTTGAGTTGAATAATTCTATGCTTTGCGCATATGGAGCTTGGGTGAATTCTCTGCATTGCTACTTTCCACTCCCTTTCTGGTATATTGATTAAGAGATCTTTTTCCTATTGTCCTCTTGGATCTTTGAAAGGTAGGGACTGTAAAATAATTTTATATATTGTAGAGATGGTTGTGTAAGTCCTTGAAATTGAGCAATATTTTTTCCAGCATGGACGAGGGTGCAAGATGAGGAAAATCGGGCAGGATCTGTTTAACAAAGTTCCTAATTTGAAGACAGTGAAAGAAATGTGTAGCTAGAAAGTTAAATTTGGAATGTAATTGTTCATAGGATGCAAAGATGTTGTCTATATAAAGATCTCTGAGCAATTTAATCCCAAATTTTTTCCAGATAGTAAAAACTGCATAGGCGGCACGGTGGTACAGTGGGTAGCGCTGCTGCCTCGCAGTTGGGAGACCTGGGGACCCGGGTTCACTTCCCGGGTCCTCCCTGCGTGGAGTTTGCATGTTCTCCCCGTGTCTGCGTGGGTTTCCTCCGGGTGCTCCGGTTTCCTCCCACAGTCCAAACACATGCAGGTTAGGTGGATTGGTGATTCTAAATTGGCCCTAGTGTGTGCTTGGTGTGTGGGTGTGTTTGTGTGTGTCCTGCGGTGGGTTGGCACCCTGCCCAGGATTGGTTCCCTGCCTTGTGCCCTGTGTTGGCTGGGATTGGCTCCAGCAGACCCCCGTGACCCTGTGTTCAGATTCAGCGGGTTGGAAAATGGATGGATGGATGGATGGATAATTAAACATGTACTTCAAAGATATTGCAATATTCCTTAAAAGTTTTAAAGAATTGGCGTTCTAAGCTTACAGTTGGTTTGAGCTTATTGTGGCGATTGGTTACATGGCAAAAGGAAAGGAAGGGCAGGAATTGGACGTTAGTACGTTTGACAAAGACAGTACTACTACAATAAATTATTTCATTGAGGGTGGCGCACATCCCAGCAAGCATCTTGCGGGAGGCAGGAAAAATCTCCGAATGGGGCATCAGCTCATTGCTACCACTGAGCCACAGTGTCCTCATGTTTAATACATGCTTTAATGTATGTCATCATGAAAATGATCTCAAGTATACATCTTAGTATTCTAAAGTGGAGATCAGTGCCGTAAGAGAAAGCTCGTTTAAGAAGCATGTAGTGATTCACACACATAGAACACATAGAATACAAAGCATTTAACATTCTACTTTAGTTATGATGGGATCTGAGAAACTCTAGTAAATTAAACATTGATTTTAAGATGAAGTTTACAACATTTTACTTTAATGAAAAAATAAACTATGAGATTAAAGTGAAAATTTCTAAATTAAAGTGAGATTTCAACCTTTTTTCTTCATTGTGTTCCAATTTTTTTTCATTTCTCTGTACCCTAATACACTTCCATATGACACTAAGATGGTGGGCTATGAGTCCCCTTTCCACAGTGACTTTGAAATCTGACCAATTCTTTTTTTATTTCATGCACTGTGCACTTTCTGGACTTGAACTTTTGAGTGCCTTCGCCACTGTGTATCACTCGATCAACTTCCTTTTATTGTTTATACCATTGTTTAAGCCAACAAATAGAGTGTTTTTCCTTGCCTCCACTTTAATTTGCTGAAATTCTTTTCTTTCATGTGCTTTTGTCATTGTCTTTTAACCAAACATTGAACGGGAAAGGTGATATTTATATTGATTTGCATATTAAAAGGTGCAAAATTTTGGAAGAAGTCTGGGTGGGACGGCAGGTGCATTTACATGTGTTACTTTTCATGCTGACCGGGATTTATGGAGCTGAAATACGTGGAAGTTGGCTTACGCACGGTTTTGTGCATTTTAATTTTTTTATGTCTTCGCAAATTTCCACTTTTGTCTTTACGCCATGTTTTAGTGTGAGTTCTACGCACAGCGTTATGCATGAGGCTCTAGGCAGTATCAGATCACAACAGCTTAACCTGAGAGGCACTAAGGCTTAACCATTTTTACACTGAATTCTGAAACACTCAGGGTTAACAGTAAGGTGGTTAACTTCAAAGAATTTACTAAAGAACAAACATGGCAAAGAAAGGAAAAAAGCAAAAAATAGTTATGCCTAAAAAAGCAACTCAAGGCAAAACCCAGAAACCAGAGGCACAATTTCAATAAACCAGAAAAAAATCAAAGAATACAATACTCACAAACTGATACTCCAACAACTCTCAATGATGCACTACTGGAGCCATCTCCTCCACCTGAATATAAAGTCCAAGAACAGATGGAACAGATGCCATTACTTTCCCCTGTCCCTGCCATGACTTTTTCCAATGACTTTAGTAGACTTCGGTGTACATGATCTATTGAAAGCAAATAGTCAAGGTGTGTCTGAAAAGATGATTATGAAAACATATATTAATCAGAATTATTATGGAATATTAAGGATGTTTAATGATGCATCCAAAGATAGCATGATGGGAAGTACAGCATCAGCATTTAGTGTTCCAGAATTACAAGTAGATTATTTGTCAGTATTTACAACTGAATTGATAGCTATTATTTTAGGTCTGCAATGGATTGAAGACCTTTGCCCAAACAGGGTAATTATCTGTTCTGATTCCTTAGCTGCCTTACAGAGTATTAAAACTGGTAATTTGGCATCAAGGCCAGACTTGCTACTGGAAGTAATTCAAGCATTATATTGGTTACAGAATAGGGTTTATATGTTAGTTTTTTATGGGTCCCAGCACGTAAAGGGATCAAAGAAAATGAAACAATTGATGATTTGGCAGAAAAGCCACTAAACATCCTTTTATTGAATTAGAAGTAACATTCAGTAAATCAGAAGTAAAAGTCTGATGAGACTGAAAAGCGATGAGATGTGGCATAATGTGGGTGATGCTGATAGTAAGGGAAGGCATATGTACAAAGTACAAAGCAGAGTTGGATACTTGCGAAAAGGGGGCAAAACAAGAAGAGAAGAAATTAAATTAACACGCCTCAGGACTGGGCACACTAGGTTAAATTATAAACAATTTAACACAGGGCAGCATCAGTCTGGAGTGTGTAGATCGTTAAATCAATCAGAGACAGTACAGCATGCAATATTAGGGTGTGTGGTATATAAATTACAACAAAATCAACATTTTAAATCCCAGAGAATGGGTAAGTTGATATTAGAACAATTATTAACAACAACAACAACAACATTTATTTATATAGCACATTTTCATACAAAAAGTAGCTCAAAGTGCTTTACATAATGAAGAGAAGAAAAATAAAAGACAAAATAAGAAATTAAAATAAGACAACATTAGTTAACATAAAAAGGAGTAAGGTCCGATGGTCAGGGTGGACTGAAAAAACAAAAAAAAAACTCCAGAAGGCTGGAGAAAAAAATAAAATCTGTAGGGGTTCCAGGCCACGAGACCACCCAGTCCCCTTTGGGCATTCTACCTAACATAAATGAAATAGTCCTCTTTGTAGTTCGGGTTTTTCACGGAGTCACTTGATGCTGATGGTCATAAAGACTTCTGGCTTTTAATCCATCCATCATTGTTGGAACATCATGGTGCTTTGGGTAGATGGTGGTGGCGCACGCCACCACCAACAGGACACCGGAAAAGGAAACAGAAGAGAGAGTAGGGGTTAGTACAGATTTTGAATGAATAGTTATTATAATGAATTGGATATACAGAGTATCAGGATTAAATTACAGTGAAGTTATGAGAAGGCCATGTTAAAATAATGTGTTTTCAGTAGTTTTTTAAAGTGCTCCACTGTATTAGCCTGGCGAATTCCTACTGGCAGGCTATTCCAGATTTTAGGTGCATAACAGCAGAAGGCCGCCTCACCACTTCTTTTAAGTTTTGCTCTTGGAATTCGAAGGAGACACTCAGTTGAGGATCTGAGGTTACGATTTGGAATATAAGGTGTCAGACATTCCGATATATAAGCCGGGGCGAGATTATTTAAAGCTTTATAAACCATAAGCAGAATTTTAAAGTCAATTCTGAATGACACAGGTAACCAGTGTAGTGACATCAAAACTGGAGAAATGTGTTCAGATTTTCTTTCCCTGGTAAGGATTCTAGCAGCTGCATTCTGCACTAATTGCAAACGATTGATGTCTTTTTTGGGTAGTCCTGAGAGGAGTGCGTTACAGTAATCTAGCCGACTGAAAACAAACGCATGAACTAATTTCTCTGCATCTTTCGATGATATAAGAGGTCTAACTTTTGCTATGTTTCTTAGGTGAAAAAATGCTGTCCTAGTGATCTGATTAATATGCGATTTAAAATTCAGATTGCAATCAACGGTTACCCCTAAGCTTTTTACCTCCGATTTGACTTTTAATCCTAATGCATCCAGTTTATTTCTAATAGCCTCATTGTATCCATTATTGCCAATCACTAAGATTTCGGTTTTTTCTTTATTTAATTTGAGAAAGTTACTATTCATCCATTCTGAGATACAGGTTAGACATTGTGTTAGCAAATCAAGAGATTTGGGGTCATCAGGTGCTATTGATAAATACAGCTGTGTGTCATCAGCATAGCTGTGGTAGCTCACGTTGTGCCCTGAGATAATCTGACCTAATGGAAGCATGTAGATTGAGAAGAGCAGCGGACCCAGGATAGAGCCTTGTGGAACACCATATAGAATATCATGTGTCTTTGAGCTGTAATTACCACAACTAACAAAGAATTTTCTCCCTGCCAGGTAGGATTCAAACCAATTTAAGACACTGCCAGAGAGGCCCACCCATTGACTAAGGCGATTCTTAAGAATATTATGATCAATGATGTCAAATGCGGCACTCAGATCTAAGAGGATGAGAACAGATAAATGGCCTCTATCTGCATTTACCCGCAAGTTATTTACTACTTTAACGAGTGTAGATTTGTTCTAAAACCTGACTGAAATTTATCAAGAATAGCATGTTTATTGAGGTGCTCATTTAACTGTATAATGACTGCCTTCTCCAGAATTTTACTTAAGAAAGGCAGGTTAGAGATGGGTCTATAATTTTCAAGAGCAGAGGGGTCAAGATTATTTTTCTTAAGTAGGGGTTTAACTACAGCAGTCTTAAGACAGTCTGGGAAGACCCCCGTATCTAATGACGAATTTACTATGTCAAGAACATTATCAATAAGCACGCCCGATACTTCTTTGAAAAAATTAGTTGGTATTGGGTCAAGGGCACAGGTGGAGGGTTTCATTTGAGAAATTATTTTATGTAAATCAGGTAAATCTATCCTAGTGAAAGACTTTAATTTGTTTATTATGGAGTACTGGGGTTTAAGAGGATCCTTAGTGTTGGGGAGATATACTATGTTATTTCTAATATCATTAATTTTTTGATTGAAAAATACAGCGATAGCCTCACAGGTTTTACTGGAAGTACTTAGGAGGCATTCCTTTGAGTTACCTGGGTTTAATAGATGATCAATTGTCGAAAATAAGACTCTGGGATTACTAGCATTGTTATTTATAATCTTAGAGAAATAGCAGCGCCTCTCAAGACGGACTGTGTTATTGTATTCTGTTATTATTATTATTAAGTTATTATTAAGGTATGGAGACTAGAATAAAGTGATTCATAGATCCATATTCTGTTATTTTAAAACTATAAGGTTATTTCAGAGCATTTAATTGTAAAATATAAGTATTTTGAGTAATAGTGTTTTTTTTTTTCTTTTCTGCATCACACTGCAGGCCAGTTGGTGGTGGTAATGCACCTTAAGTTTTGTTTGCCAACCGCCATTAAACAAAAGAAGAAGAAGAAAAAGAAGAAGGTTCCTCAGCAATGACATCAAGGTGGACAAGTCTTATGGGTTCCACCCACAAAAGCACAAGAAATGTTGCTGACATGAAACAATACGCAATACAGTATAATTAAATATTTATATAAAACAATATTTACAAAGATTACACTAAAACAACATATGAAAATAATACTTTAAAAATGACAGAAAATACAAACCAAGAAAGTAAACATAACCCTGGCTGAAACATAACAGGTCGCCATTGTGCTCTATCTCATGTAGTATTGTTCACAAGGAGATATTACTTGCTGTATGTACCTGTGCTAAGATCTCCTGACTTTATAATTGAAATGTTTCAGAAAGCTCAATAGTTAAATGTTTTCAGTGCATTACACTAAGGATTGTACATGCACAGATAAAACTTTGCAAGGAAATTTTAATAAAAGATGTTATGCTTTGGGTGGCACGGTGGCGCAGTGGTAGCGCTGCTGCCTCGCAGTTAGGAGACCCGGGTTCGCTTCCCGGGTCCACCCTGCGTGGAGTTTGCATGTTCTCCCCATGTCTGCGTGGGTTTCCTCCGGGCGCTCCGGTTTCCTCCCACAGTCCAAAGACATGCAGGTTAGGTGGATTGGCGATTCTAAATTGGCCCTAGTGTGTGCTTGGTGTGTGGGTGTGTTTGTGTGTGTCCTGTGGTGGGTTGGCACCCTGCCCGAGGTTGGTTCCTGCCTTGTGCCTTGTGTTGGCTGGGATTGGCTCCAGCAGACCCCCGTGACCCTGTGTTCGGATTCAGCGGGTTGGAAAATGGATGGATGGATGTTATGCTTTGTTTAGATTGTTTAAGTAATATCCTGTTGTTTTTTTTTAAACTAATAAGTGAGAACTGCCAATCATGATTATGTCGGTAGATGCCGGTTTATTTCCCATTGCTTGGGAATGCCTGATCTTCATGTCTTTTGTTTTGCTGTGATGAAAGTCTTTATTCAGAATGCCTCAGCAGAGCCGTCAGTGCTGCTCTCTAAACTGAGCTGCTGAACAGAGTGAAGCTCGTTTCATTCATAGCTGCTACTAAACTTTAAAGGAATGCTCCACCCAAAAAATTATATTTTGTTTTAATGTTACTTACCCCATATGCTTTATGGTGATAGCTGAGAAGTTTTAATAAAATGTTTCATGCAGAATGAGAGAAAACAGTTTATCATATAATGGAACCTAACAGTTACTAATACTAAACAACAGCAAATGACAGGAAAACACCCCGGGAAAAACAAAAAACATTCTCACTTTACACACACTGCATAATCCATATGTCCTTTATCCAGCTGAATGATCAAAATGCACAAAAAGAATGCATTTTTTTGCAAAAATATTATTAACATTTACTTCTGTAAAATACTGCTTTTTAAACAGTACAACACATTCCCACAATTCTGCACTTTTTTAATATCCTTTCTGCATGAAACATGAAACTACTGGTAGTTATTTTTCCCACCAGCCAATATAAAGCACATGTAAGTAACATTAAAAAATATTGTGTTTGAGTGATCTATCCCATAAAGGTACACAGTAATTGGACGTTAAGTTTCAGTAGAACTGAATGTTACTTTGGCACATGTCCTAGATGACACTTGAGGTTTTACCTGGGTGCCAGAATAGCACAGAAGGTAACACTTCTGTAGGACTTTGACATCAGTTTCTGTCATGGACTGGTGGTTCTTCTGTGTATGTTTAGTATATTTAGTATTCTCCCTGTGTGTGCATGGGCTCCCTCTGAGAACTGAAATATCTCACCACGATTTAAAATAAAGTGTACATTTTATAAAGAGCAGAGTCTCCAAAAAATGACTTATTTTCTCATACTGTTTTACTTAAATACTTTTCTAAGGCAGTCACTTAATGACAATGTATCAGTTAATTGTTAATGCTCTGCTTAAAGCAGAATTATAAAAAGAATGAAGGATAAATAACAAGCAAGAATGTATGTGTGTGAGTGCACTGCCACCCAATGTCGGCTTGGCTCCTCACTTGCACCCAGTGCCAGCCCTGTAATAAGATACAGCAAAACAAATCAAAAACAATTTTGACGAGTACATTAAATGGTAAGCTTCAGATTTAAGCTGTAATTATAGGCCATCAGATATAAAGCGCATACATACAGAACTGAATGCAGCAACAACAACAACATAAGAGATAATATGATGGGTCAGTCTGAGCACTTCCACATTGGCACAAAGATCAAACAATAGGAATCATCTGGGAATAATATTGCAAACTAAGAACTGTCATTCACTCTGTCAATACTGAACTGCTGAGTCTAAATTATACTTAAAATAAAATAATAAATAAATCTTTGCATTTATATAGCACTTTTCTCACTACTTAAAGCACTCAGCAATTGCAGGTTAAGGGCCTTGCTCAAGGGCCCAACAGAGCAGAGTCCCTGTTGGCATTTATGGGATTCGAACCGGCAACCTTCCGATTGCCAGTGCAGAGCCCTAACCTCAGAGCCACCACTCTGCCTATCTGGCAACGTACTGTAGAAGTCACCAGGAACTTCACTTGTTAGTTAGTTGCAATTTTGCCATATGTCACAAAAACACTGGAATTCTTTTTTTCATATTTGTCCTTGTTAAAGTAAACAGACTTACAGAATACATACCTACAGTACATACAGGCTCAAAGTATCAGGATTTTAGGAGGTTCGGAGCCTACCTCAGCACTGGGTGGAAGGAAGGAAACAATCCTGGACAGGGCAGCAGTCTATTACAGGGGGCAGTTTAGATTTACTAGTTAATATAACCCACATGTTTTTGGGAATGTGGGAGGAAAATGGGTATGACTATGACATATGTTCTGGGTATGATGTTAAACTGCATCCAGCAGTGGTTCTCCAACTTTCATGGAAACCTTGGTGGTTGGTGGCAGAATTGACAATCCAACTACCATTAACACTTCACACAGCTCCAGATGGCAGACAGGACTCCTTTCTGTTTGCCGCGGAATGCTGCTCGCATTATGAAGGGAATGGAGGAAAGCCCTCGGGAGCCTCATCCCCAGAAGAGTGTCAAAACCGTTGGAGAGCCAATGAGGTTAGGCTTGTTGGAGATTGGAAATGGTTTGGTGCTGAGGTGTTGCCAGCAACCTGAGAAGTCTGGTTTTACACCTAATAAGTCTACCTAGCACTGGTGATTATCATGGAGTGCAAACACAAATATCAGCAGACTTTCTCTGCATCCTTTGTCAATCTTTGTAAAGTGTTCGACTCAGTTGATCGAGCTTCCCTGTGGGACATCCTGAGACTTAGCGGGATCCCCCCAAAGTTGCAGGATATCATGGTCAGTCTATACACTGGCACTATAGAGTTGAAGCAGAACCTCTGCATCTTTCCCAATTGATACTGAGGTTCATACGGGGTGTGTTCTTGCTCCTACTCTCTTCAGTGCTTGTATGGACTGGGTGTTGTGCAGGGTCGTGAGGTCCTGCGGCTGAGAGGCATCTGTTGGTGAAAAAAGATTCACTGATGTTGACTTTGCTGACGATGCTGTGATTTTTGCAGAGTTAATGGAGGCTCTGATCGGGGCACTTGAAGACTGACTGAGGAGTTTGAGTGTCTGGTCTTGTGAGCGTCTTGGATAAAAAAACAAGATCCAGGCCTTTAATGACCTCTTCACCAAAGCCACCAGAAGTGTATCTGTCTGCAGAGAGAGTGTTGACTTTGTCGAGAGGTTTACTTACCTTGGCAGTGACATTCATTTCTCTGGTGACTCTTCTTATGAAGTCAGTAGACGGATTGGGAGAGCATAAGGGAGTCATGAAGTTGCTGGAAAGAGGTGTATGGTGCTCCCGATATCTGTGTAAAAGGATGAAGGTCAGAGTCTTTATAGTCCTGGTGCTTCCTGTCTTGCTATATGGCTGCGAGACATGGACACTATGCAGTAACATGAGACAAAGACTGGACTTCTTCGGTACTGTGTCCCTTCGGAGAATCTTTGGGTACTGCTGATTTGTCTTTGTGTCAAACAAGCAGTTTCTCATGGAGTCCCGAATAAGGCACATTACCTGCATTGTGAGCGAGCATCAGATTCTTCATGGGTGATCCAGCTAGCATGCTCAGGACCCGAGCAGCTGGACCAGGCCAAGGGGACCCCCACATAATCCCTGGCTGCAGCAGATAGATGGTCATTTCCAGAGGGTGGGACTGGACCTTGCGTCTGCCTTGGGGATTTCCAACTGGGATCCTGAGATGTTTCATTGTGTGGTGGGTGCAGCAACATCATGTACCAGTGCATGCTCCCCAACCTGATCTGAGCTGACCTGGAGGAAAACCCAAGGAGAGTGCACAATCTTGTGAAAGACAACAGCTGGGCTCAGTGTCATCAGCCAAAACATTAAAGCCACAGCACAACAGCTCTAACCAATCTAGGCATGTACTCCACAAGACCTCTGAAAGTGTACTGTGGTATTTGACACCAAGACATTAGCAGCAGATCCTTTAAGTGCTGTAAGTTGTGAGGTGGGGCCACCATGTATCAGGTGTGTTTTTCCAGCCTATAGCACAGATGCTTGATCAGATTGAGGTCTGGGGAATTTGGAGGCAAAGTTAACACCTTGAACTCTTTTTTCATGTTCCTCAAACCATTCCTGAACAATTTTTGCAGTGTGGCAGGATGAATTATCCTGCTGAAAGAAGCCACTGCCATCAGGGAATACCGTTGCCATTAATGGGATGTAAGTAGTGTGTAATAATCTTTAGATAGGTGGAACTTGTCAAAGTAACATCCACATGAATGCCAGGACCCAAGGTTTCCTAGCAGAACATTTCTCAGAGCATCACACTGCCTCTACCGGCCGGCCAATCCTGCTGCCATATCTTCCCTAGGTAAATGATGCAGAGGCACCTGGCCATCCATATGCTCTAAAAGAAAATGGTATTCATCAGACCAGGCCACTTTCTTCCAATACTCCATGGTCCAGTTCTGATGCTCAAGTGCCCATTATAGGCACTTTCAGCAGTGGACAGGGGTCAGCAAGTGCACTTTCACCGGTCTGTAGCTACACAGCTCCATATGCAGCGAGCTGTGATGCACTGTATGTTTGACACCTTCCTCTCATGGTGCCAGCATTATGTTTTTCAGCACTTTGTGCTATAGTAGTACTTCTGTGGGATCAGACCAGATAGGCTAGCTGCTGCTCCCTATGCATACCAACAAACCTTGGATGTCAATGACACTGTCACTGGTTCATTGGTTGTGCATCCTTGGACTGTTTTTGGATTGCTACAGCACCACGGATTCTGGGGGTGCCACCAGGGGGTGCTGCAGGGACTGGTTAGCTCTATTTTGGCAGCCTCCCACCTCACACAGAATTACTAATGGGCCAGTAGAAGTACTCCCAGGTTTCACATAAACAAAACAGCTGCCTCAGCTCCGGGAATAAGACTCGGGAGGAGAGAGATGAAACCTGTTGGGAGAAGCGCAGGCAGAGAGAGAAAAAATAAAGGGAGAAAAAGAGCATTACCGAGTGTTTGTGCTTTGTACTGTGGCTGTGGTGTGGGAAACATTTGGTAGTTTCCTATGAAAAACACAATAAAGCCTGTGTTGTACTAGCTGAACTTGTGCATGTGTCTATCTGTCTGTTTCATTATTAGCTACTATAAGTTTTCAGTTATCAGTATTTATTGCTGCACCAAAAAAAATGTCACCAGACAATAAATTTGATTAATCATGCTATGAAAGATACTTTTAAGGGTCATATTAAACAAATAAAAGGTCGGAAGTAAAGTTTCAGAGGTACAGTGTCGATTTGTGGTAGGAAAAGGGACAAAAATTTGAATGGAACAAGGAACAGAAATGTAAAAGAATATAAATTTGCTTCATTACACAAATGTTTTTGACAAAGTGATGAAAGAAATAAAGAAGTCAACCACTTGATGTAAAAGACATTTGATTAGTAATCAGTCTATACAGGGAGTTATTCAGGATTGTGAAAACTATTGCTGGATAAAGCTGATGTCACACACAATGAAAATTTTGAAAATGGTTTTAGAGAGAAGGCTTAGGGAAGAGACCACCAGGGAGATGAACAACTGATGCAGTCTTTGCATCAAGATAGCTCATAGAGAAGCATCAAGAAAAACAGAAAGGTTTGTACATGGTGTTTATTGATTTGGAGAAGGCTTATGAATGAGTACCATGTCAAGAGAAGTGACTGCCAGAGAAGTATGTGAGGATTGTCAAGAATATGTATAAGAGAGTGAAGACTCAGATTAAAAGAAGTTTTGGGATAACAGACAAGATCCCAGTTAAAGTAGGTTTGCACCAGGGATCTTCATTACCTCTTTGATTTGATTATGGATGTGTGAAAGCCCAAGATGGAGAATTAGATGCAGAAGTAAACCACAGAGTGAATATGAATGGAACAATTGGAAGAAGGTATTATTGTGTGATCGAATAATTAAGGAGAAAATTAAAGTAGAGAAAGAATCTATACTCAGAACAAACAGCAGCTTAAGAACCAACAGTGAATTTGGAAAATGGAAGAGGAGTAGGACAATGTTGTGTTCTTTCATCAGATATTTTCTTATTGTACAATGAGACTATTCTAAGAGGCATTGAGGAAATGAAAGGAGTAAGGGTAGAAGTTGCCAATGTGTGATTTGCAGATGATGCTGTATCTATTGCTGAAAGTGAAGAACTACAGGAAATGTTAAAAGTGGGAGTAGATGACAGTCAACAGAAGGAACTGGCATTGAATTGAAAGAAAAGTTACAAAAGACAAAAGAAGTTTCAGAATGCCATGTCAAAGTAAAATCTGAAAATGTCAAGCACATGGATCACTTTTGTTTCCTAGGTGGCATGTCAATGCAAGATGGAAGAAGTGATCAGTAAATAAAGAGAAGGATTGCTATGGCAAAAATTGCATTTATGCAGTTAAAACACATACTTTTCTAAACCAACACATAACAGTGAAAACAAAGGTGAACATTCTAAGGTGTTGTGTTTAGTCTATCTTAAAGTATGGCTGTGAAACACGGACTGTGGGGGATAGCCTAGAGATCTGTGTTTTTTAGAAGAATGCAAAAATTTTTGTAGACAGATAAAGTAAGACATGAAGGAAAATTGAAAAGAGCACAGATGAAAAGACAGTGGAAAAAGAGAAATAGGAAGGCAATGGAAACACTTTCACTGGAAATGCTGTGAGATGAGTCAGAAACAACAAGAGCTGCAATGAATGTTTAGTATAGTAAGAAAAAGAGAACGGTGGAAGACCATGATTTCCAACTCCTGCATTGGAGATGGCACTCAGAGAGAGGGTAAGAGGTTGGGAGCATGCACTGATAGTGTGTTGCTGCACCCACCACCTGGATTGGGGCCTAAGTGCAGCGGGTGACACCTCAGCACCACAATTGAACAGTGTGAGGTTTTTTATGGTAGCTGGAGTGCCAGTCTTGCCGCCAACCCCCAAGTTTTCCCTGTAAGTTGGAGGACCTGCTTGCGGGATGCAGATTAACGTCATACCCAGGACAAAGCAATTGCCTCGCTCAAGGGCCAAACGGAATAGAGTCATTTATGGCATTTACAGGACTTGAACCAGCAACCTTCCAATTGCCAGCGCAGATCCCTAGCCTCAGAGCCACCACTCCAGTAAGTTGTAACAATATCCCATTCATATATTTAACAAAAGTGTCAAAGGTTTTCACTTACTGTGTTCATAGTGCATAACTTTGTAGTTTCTTCCAGACTTTGAATGAAAGTGTGCTTCCTGGAATCTATTTTAACAGAACGCCCCCTTAGATTCTGCAGATTTTGTGAATGTAGCACTCAGTATTAAGTTAAAGTTAAATTGACTTGATTGATGCCTTCATACTCTGATTAACCTCTTTTCAAGAAAGAAAAGACAATTCCCTTCATCTATCAGAATTGGTCATACTCTTTAGTCCATAGATGTACCAAATTGCTCTTTTCTGGTTCTAGAGCTACTATGATTCAGCTCTATCGTTATGATCAGAAATGGCCACAAGACGCCAAATGATTATGATAATGATTAAAGACTATGAGAATATTATTCCCAAATGTATGTTCAACAGATGTACATAGATATTATTTAACAGAAAAGACACAAGGATAGCTGATTTCATAAGCATACTGTAGATTACTGACTGGACAGTCTTGTGTCCAGCAATGAAATTTTGAAGCCACTGTATGGTTAAAAAAAAGAAGAACACCATAGATGCCTTATTTTGGGGGTGTTTTCCTTATTTGGCAAACTGGATTGGTTATCTCAAATTAAAAAAAAAACAATGTGATGGGTAGCATATTCCAGTTACTCTGGGATTAATGGATTACAACTCCTTAGCCTCCCTGGTAATTCTATGGCAGGTACTAGAATGGAGACTATGGCTAGATGGTAACGCTCAGATCCTGAAGGAACAATGCAAATTTTATCCACAGTAACGGAAGGGTGGACCATAACTTTGTCCTTGAATAAATACTTCATAGGTGATATCCAAATAATAATTTCATTGTACTATAGTTGTGTACACAGGGCAATAATCTTGAACTTGACCATGTACCCAATGATATCTTAAGGAAGGTACTCCAAGAGTATACAGGTAGAGTTCCATCAGCCCCTGCTGTTGCTGCCATTTGGTTCCTACATTTTTTGTAGGATTAGAGTTGTGTTCACACACTTTTCATTACGTTGTGCCAATGAGGTACGTTTTATCACCTCTCCTTTTATTATTTTGATTGAGCTGATATGACAGCACTGTGGTGGGCTGGCGCCCTGCCCGAGGTTTGTCTCCTGCCTTGCGCCCTGTGTTGGCTGGGATTGGCTCCAGCAGACCCCGTGACCCTGTAGTTAGGATATAGCGGGTTGGATAATGGATGGATGATATGACAGCAATGCCAAAGGTGGAGCGTATTGAGTTTGGGAACTAATAGGCTGCATCTCAATATTTTCATATGACGTTGTCACCATGACCTCAGATTGCTATTTCTGCACATTGGACAGTTGAGTGTGAAGTGATCCGTATGGAAAACCTGCACCTCCCCATTCTCAAAGATGGACATCTTAGATTGTAATTGTTAACGTCCCCGGTGTGAGTGTGGGTGCGTGCGTGTGAAGTCATGCAATGAGGGTTGGTGGGGTGCCTACCTTCTAGCTACTAGTTACCTCAAGACATTGACGAAATATTTTGACAGCAAAAAACCGTACACGTTTCAATTCCAGACATATGCATTGGGGTCTCGTTGGTAAGTTCAAAATGTTTGAGTAAATTACTTTAACAAAATAGTTAAAAAAAAACTGAATGACATATCGTACATAACTCATCGTTGTAATGTATTAGCACTTCGGTATTTATAGTGGTGGCGAATGCGCTTATTTTGATGGTATGAATAAAGTTGTTCGTTTGACGTTAAGCTGCCCCTCATTGGTTAGGCATGCGTTACATTTACAGAAAATGGGCGGGGTTGTTTGTTTGTATTATGAAATACGTCCGTGAAGGCATGCAGTTAAAGGACTGTCCTGCAGTAGAGCTGAGATAGAAGGAAAAAAGTATAATAACAATCATAATGAGTCTTTACAGGAATGCCGTGTGGTTTGTGAAAGGGCTGCAGGAATATACCAAGTAAGTGGACGTGTTACTTCAAATGTAGCGCGGTATTGTTGACAGACCAAACTTTGCAGTTTTGTTTCTCGAATTGTCTGTTAGGAGAAAGGAGACTGTACATATGAAGTTCGACATGGTCAGCTTCATATTTACAGTTTGTCTTGGTCAGCTTCATATTTACAATTTGTGTTATGCATCAGGAAATACATTTTATTCACTAATAGATATACGTAGTTTCGTATGAGTTGACAGCTCTCCTGAAGTGCAGGAGTTTAAGTTATGCAACTGCATCTCTGATTTTGTAGCATGTAACATGGCTGGAGTTAGACGAGTTCTTTCGAATGCAGGAATAGAGTTGCGAGACAAGTCGTAATCAGTGAGTTCGGTGAGCGAGGAGCCAGTTAAACGTGTTAACATTATTATTATTATTATTATTATTACTACTACTTATTGCGATGTTGGTTCAACTGAAGTCCTCGCCGATCTGCAGCCCCTCATGTAATATAAGTAAGTGTCCCTAATTGTCTTGTGCGATATACACAAGCTAGTTGCCCACTTTTATCCTTCGTTTAAACGGTAACTGGTGCCTTGAAAGAATCTAGTCGTCTTAATATTTGTGCCAAAAATGAAGAGGATTTGATCATTAGTTTGCTGTTTGTCATTGAAGCTGGCGTTTGTATGTGTTTTTGTTAAATTTAAAATATTTGTAGTGACAATAGAATTTTTTATTGGAAAGTGTAGTTTGATTGTTGATGGTACTATCAAGGCACTGTTTGTCTAAAACACGTACAGATGGTTTTTCTGCAGTTTTATCAGATTCATTTTCTGAACGTTGGCATTCATTCCAGCTGTGCATTTATTCAGAGGCTAACTGTTTCCTCTAGCTGAAATTGTGCACATTTTTGAGCCAGTGTGTTTGTACATAGCTTGCAGTGTATTGTTTGTACAAGACAATTTCATACTCATTTTAGAATTTTGAGGTAAGGCAACCTTAAAACAATACAGAAGTTTGTCCTTTTCATGTGTAATAGTTACACAATTTTTATGGTGTTTTCTGATGGGTGTGCCATCATGGATGTTGAAAGTCCTTTTGAAAGTCCAATATAGATTTTTTGCAAGGATAACTACTTTAAAGAAGCTTGTTGGCATTTGGAGAGGGTTTTACCCATATCTGACCAGTGTCACAATTTACAGTATGTGGAAGCATGCAGCATCTCCAAGGATGCCATCATAAGCCTCATTGTGTTCAAGACCAACTTAAGCATATGTATAAAATTCACTTAATGCATATTTAAACGTTTTCTATTAAAAAGCTCATAGTGCCAGAAGTGAATATAATTGCTCCGATGTGACTATAACCGTCATGTAAAAATTTGTTTTATGTTGTTACTTTTCCCCTCCAGAGCTGGCTATGAGTATGCTTCAAAACATTTTGTGCCAGGAGATCTAGACGTCAATGTAACAGGCAGATGTTTCATGGTGACTGGTGCTAATAGTGGAATTGGAAAAGCTACAGCAACAGAGCTTGCAAAAAGAGGTGATGTATGACAAGCTATGTTTATTTTTCTTCTTCTTCTTTCGGCAAATCCCGTTAGGGGTTGTCACAGCAGATCATCTTCTTCCAGATGTTTCTGTCCTCTGCATCTTGTTCTGTTACACCCATCACAAGCATGTCCTCTCTCATACTGTGGATAATCGCAGTCAAAGCATGATGTAACAATCATTAAGTCTTAGCCAAGACATTCATTCTCGTCTTTGGTGAATTAAAATTCTACAATATTTGCCATTCCAAAATCATCATCTTCTACTTTCGGCTGGTCCCGTTAGGGGTTGCCACAGCGGATCATCTTCTTCCATATCTTTCTGTCCTCTGCATCTTGTTCTGTTACACCCATCACCTGCATGTCCACTCTCACCACCTTCTCTTAGGCCTTTCTCTTTTCCTCTTCCCTGGCAGCTCTATCCTTATCATCCTTCTCCCAATATACTCTGCATCTCTCCTCTGCACATGTCCAAACCAACGCAATCTCGCCTCTCTGATGGTTTATATTTGTGTAATGCCTCTGATTGTTTACACCTTGGTAGAGGTGGCCTAAAAATAAGTTTTGGAGAGGGATGGTGTCAAAATCAGAAATAGTTTTACTAATGTTTACTCATCAAACATTCTAAAGCAAATAACAGACCAATATAAAAAAATTATAATTTTTCACTTATGGGGGACTGCGGTGGGTTGGCACCCTGCCCGGGATTGGTTCCTGCCTTGTGCCCTGTGTTGGCTGGGATTGGCTCCATGCAGACCCCTGTGACCCTGTGTTCGGATTCAGCGGGTTGGACAATGGATGGATGGATGGATGGATGGACTTATGGGGGAATGGGTGAAATGTGCAGATCCCGTAAAGTGCAGGTTTGGACTCAGTCACTGGGGGCATTTTCCAAGTGTATTCTGGCAACAGCTGCCAAGGTAGAAAAACTATTTTGAATGGGGCTGATAGAGGCCCACTGAAGGAGTGGAGTGTTGCAACAAGGAATGACTTGAGACAGAGGGTGATTAGAGAAGGTGAGGTGTGAGAAGATGGACACAGCTTTCTGGTGTGCTGTTATAATGGAAGCCATAGTCTTACATAGTTCATAGTAGCAGTGAGTGAGTAATAAACTGTCCATGGCTATTGCCAACTTTATATCATTGTAGGAATAATGTTCTTATCTTGCATATTACAGTTTAAATGCTTATGATAACAAGTACTGTGGAATGTAAAATGCCATGGAGGACTATAGCCTTAATAAGGGGTTAGACATTTTGTGGTTCATAAAGTGGGCGATTACCACCCCTGTACAACATGCCTGGAATATGAATCTGAGTATCTCTGTTAAATATACAGTGAATAAATTTCAGAGGAAACTATATTGCATGAGGATCTTTATTACGTTCATGAAACAATAGACGTTTTCTTTTCAAATAATGCTTGGTGTAAGTTGATGTTCTGATGTTACATGAAATTAGGCTTAGTCATAGATCGTTTACTGAATCAAGACATATGCAGCAGAATATGCATTTTACTTAAGTTTAAACAGTGCATGTGTATATAGAAATTTGAAGGTTAGTAGCCATCTTTAAGTTTATTTTGTCTGAGTAGAAGATTAAGTTTATTCCAAAGAATATTGCTTCTTAAATAAAATTTGTACCATTTGATTCATAGTAGCTTCCAATACAGTATGCATTGGGAATATGTAATTTTAATTTGTACAGTGGTTCCTGTAAATTAATTTCTTTAAGTCACTTGAGACTATATAGATAGATTTCTTGATAGAAAATTGCTCTGTATCATATCATTTAAAAATTACATTTTTATTTTGATGAATAATAATAATAATGTTTTTATTTAATTTTTCCTTTCAAGACACTCAATGATACATTATAAGATAAAACCGTAAAATAGAGAACTATCAAAATGGAATAATCAACCAGACAATTAAAAATAAAATTAGAAATGGTAAAAGTTATTGCAAAAAGAGGGAAAGGTTTATAAAGATGGATAAATTGGTTTTTAAAAAATAAATAGAATTTAAAAAACAAATATTATGAGGGATAAATTCCAAAGCTGTTGAACAGTGTAACAAAAGCCAAATCTCTCATGGA